>NC_052349.1:62375140-62425743 GCF_009727055.1 Benincasa hispida
CCAACTTTTGAAAATAACAACATTCTACGCCAATGCAATGGGGAAACCCATGTTGACAAGAATTGAGTTGTGAAAGGCACTTACCCGTAGTTGGATATCTGCATGACACCGTGGGGGCAAGCCAAAACGAAGTAAGTGGCAAGATCAATGCATAAGCGCAATTCCTCTGTCTAGCGCAAGCCAAATTAAGCAAGACATGAGTTGAGTTAAATATGGAACGCAACCGAGGTTGGATGACTGCATGACACACATGGGGGTAAACCAAAATGAAGAGCGTAACCAGGTTCAACGCTGCATTCAAATAAGTAATCGCATAATCTTAAATTGTTTTGAACGAATGCATTCTCAAGGCTGAACGCAAAGTTGGGGTGAATGAATAAAAAGTTTTTGAGCAAAGACTTGCTGAATTTAAATTAGAAAAGATTTCTTTAGAAAAGAAACCAAAGTGGAGGAGAGCATTGCATCCATAGTTAAAGCACGAGTAAATTATATTCTGAGAAGATGGTCAACGCAAAGAGACGCCGGAAGGTGAGTTAAGAATTTCTTGAGTATAACGCATGCTTGGGGACAAGCAGAATTCTAAGTTCTTGAGTATAACCCATAAAATATTGATCCCAAGAGGTTAGATGTTCGTTAGATGTTCAAATCACATACTCTATATTTTTCTACTCAAAACAGGAAAAAAAAAAGTAACTTTTCTTAGTTGTTTTTATTATTTGTCAAAAAAAAACACACAAAAAGAATCTAACCAAGTTCAAAATAGTTTTATTCGTCTTGTTGCCAAAAAAAAAAAAAAAAAAAAAAAAAAAAAAAAAAAAAAAAAAAAAACATAACATGTACAAACATAATTTGAACACAATATGAACAATAAGAGAATTTTAATTTATTTGATCAAAGATCAATATCAAAATACTGCACCTATGTTTGGAGCAACTTAGTCACTTGGAGAAGCAAAAAACTGTCAATTGTAGCAAAAAATAGTGGAGACTGAATATCGAGCTTTGCTTTCAGAAAGTGTGAATCAATGTGGATTAAAGCTTTTGAAAGAACTAAGGATAGAAACTCAAAATTCATTCAGAATAGTTTATACCAGTCAAGCAGCAATCACATAGCAAAAATCTATATATCATGATTAGAACGAAAACATCTGAGAAGGAAAACAAGAACATAGGAAAACTAAACTATTTTTGTCTCACTTTATCAAATTGTTGAATTCTCACCAAAGCTTTACCAAGGAGAAGTTTTGATGAATTCAATTCCAAGCTTGGATTATATTTTATATACGATCCAGCTTGAGGGGGAGTATTAAATTTGTATATAATACAGTTGCATTTGAATTAGTCATTTACATCTTTTAATGATTTTTAGATGTTCTTTCCTCTTATAATTAGTCCCTTAGTTAGAATTTCTCTTGTATTATATGTATCCATTATTGGGTCCTTTTTTGCATAATAAGAGAAAATTATTATTTCTCCAAAAAAATAACCATACAACAATTTTACCAAACGAAAGACTGCAGTGCAAAGTTAGTTTTCCCAAAACTCAACAAGAATGTAATACCAAATGTTTGAGCAAGGGTTTGCACACAATAAAACTATAGACTTTCTCAATTTGAAGAAGCTATTAAAAGTATGGAGACCCTTGCGATACCAGTTAAAGGATGCAGTGAATTATTTGTATCATTATAGATGCATCGCAAAGAACCGCAGTCAGACAAAGAGAATTTCAAAAGGATAAGGCATAAAAGATAACAAGAACAGAACCTTAAGCAGAATAACGCATGCGAAAATACGTTGGAATTCATGCGATTGAAGCCATGAATTGAAGGATGTGGAGGATTCTTCCGTTGTAACTGCGCACCGAGGAGAGTTATTATCGCACCTACAAGGAGCAAACGCACCACAACCAAGGAAGTAATCACATATCCAAAATAACAATAACTAAATAAATAAAAATAATAAACTAAACTAAGAAAGCAATGTAAAAGATAGAGTAGAGGACGTCCCTGGAGAAATTGGAGTGTTGTCACCACAAGGAGTCTCCCATGCAGGAGATGGCTTTCAACTGCTTGGTTTAAGGGGCTTGCCCTGACCATTGGAGCTTCCAGCAATTGTTGGACGCATGATGGTTGGCACGTGCCTAAAACTACTTCCAGCTCATACGATAGATAGCCTTTCTATCTCGAGGTCAATATTTGACTTTTGACGCATCGCCTATACTCCAAATATTGTTTGCAGCTTGGTCACACAATCTACAATATGCCTAAGATTGAAAGGGTGCCTGTGAAAACACAAAACTTCACAAAACATTAGCTGCCAAGTCCCCGGCAACGGCGCCAAAAACTTGTTGGCAGGAAAATTGGCAGGGACGGATGGGGTTATGCACGCAATAATGCGTTAGACATGGCTTAAGCTATGCATTTACGCCCATGCGCCAGAGGTCATGCGTCGGAGTGAAAATGCGCTAATCTAGTGTGCAATGACCATGTGTTCCTATCACAAGTTTTCTTATGCTCACGCAAAGTATAACGCAAATGCAAGTTTCTCGGGTAATCCGAGGTCGAACACAGGGACTTGTCACTCAATAATGCTTGTGAAGCAATGTGTTTGAGGCAATGAAAAGAAAAATAAAAAGAAAAAGTTTAATGGATTTACACACTACTCCTACTCCTATCTAAACAGATTGAGCAATAGAAGACTTGCGATGAGGATAGATAGATACACAAAAACCATTAACGTATAGTAATGTTTATTATCTTAAATCACTTGAGTAATCCTAGCTCGTCACACTAACGCATCGCACACCTTTCGGTGGTCAGCCGCATGACTATATCTCTATAGTGCATGGTTGCGTCCGAACATGAGATTATGCCTATCTCTAGGAACAATGCATACTTTGCTTTAGTGCGTTCCATCTCTTACCTTCTCAGGCAGTTAGACCGTGGCTATTTAAACTTATAGACAAGCAATGCAACAACCCATAAGACAAGCGTTGCTACATCCCTTTCACCAAGCAAAGAGAATTAACTCACTATACTCGCACAACGCACACACTCTTGGTGGGTTGCTACATGCGTCCATCTCTAGGCTACACAATTAAGTATGCGATCGCCTTTGATAAATAAAACGATGAAGGTAAATGGTGATAAAGATAAAGATGATGAAGAAGATGCATTGAATGAATCAAGAGATGCATTGATTACAACATGTCTTAATATTTTAAGCTAAAATGTAATACAATACAGAGGTTTAGAAGAGAAATGAAGAACTCTGCGGTCAAGGCTGCGGTGGTGCCATGGATGAATGGTGGAGATGTCTCTCTCTCGAGCTCTATCTCCGACGAAAGCTCCGGTCAATCAACTCGGTATGGTTTGTGGAGGTGAAGAATTTTTACTGAAAATCTTGCTCAAGCTCTCATAATGTATCGCAAACCTCTGCCTTAAGGCAGAAGTTTGGATGTCTTGAAATGAAGGTCCAAAGGCTTATTATATAGAGTTTAAACGCCAGACAACTATCATGATGCATTATGTCACTGATGCTTTGGTCGTGGTATGGGCAAGTCACATCGTCTTATCTCGTTGATACTCCCAAGGTATGCGTCTTAGTTTGAATTCACTGAAGATCAACGCGTCCCTACCCATCTTGCGATCGACTTCTATTATGGTTGTCATCCGTGGCCGCAATTCCCAAATGATCACCACATCCGCTTGATCACCGCACTTTCGTGCGATGGACGCATGCGATCCAACTTTCAGCACATGCGTTTGTCTTTGTGATCACCTGGCTTCAGCACATGCGTTTGTCTACGATTGCTTATTTCAAATGCATGCGTTTGATTCCTGTGATAGCTACAAAAATAGACACTTTGGCTTGGAGTAACGCATAATATTGGGTCAGTGAGAATTTAAGGTGCTAATCGATGCAAAACTCAATTTTTTTCGGCAATGCTAAGTATTATCACCGCATTTTCTACTTATTAGCCCTCATGATTCTAAATAAAAGGCTTATAATAACTGGTATTATCTGTCAGTTATCAGTAATCAATGGAACGGATGTGTATCTCAAATTTGTCTATGAATCGAGAGGTAATCTCTATCTAGTTTCTTTGAGAAGAGCCCTATGTTTAATTTCTTGAAGGTTTCTTAATTAATTTAACTGCAATCTTGTGAATTCTTTGGTTGGATTTGTTTTAATCTTAATGGAGTTTTGATAAATTCTTCTGACAATTTAATTTGTTGAAATTCTTTCTCGCAAAATCATTCTAGCCTATGCATCATTGATTGATTTAGTTGCAAGTATTAGGATCGCATGTTTAGGGTCTAGACTTTTTCTGGCCAAACTCATGTATGTCCTAGTATAATCTTTCCAAATAAATCATGCTACAAGATATGGCTTTCTAACTTGTAGTATGTCTCAACAATTGAACCATATCTTAATGCTTTTCAGTTTTAACTTGTATGTCGCTAAGAAGGAAAAGTTTTAAACTGAATTAGTGTTGGTTTAGATTTTTAATAAAAATTGGCTAATTGGGCTATTAGAATTTCTAATAGGTTGAAGGATTGATAGAATCAGCGTAATTAAATGGTGCCTAATGAAAGAAATTGCATAGGAACTCTCTTTTGCTCTAAAAATTAGATAGACTCCTTTCCTAGATTGCATTTACCCCTTTTATTTTAATTTCGTACATGTTATCTCTTCCACACAAAACCCCCCATTTATCGCTCTTGTTAAAAACATAACTCAACGAAACCAATCATGCTTCTTTGTGGATCGATTTGGACTTACCACTGTTGCTACGTTTTAGTAGTAATATGAGTAGTTCGGTGTATTATAAATTTTCTTTTGTTTTGGTCCGAAGTCGAATTAACGACGTCGACTCCCAATCCGAACAATACATATACATACACATAATAAACTGTAATTTGACCCAGCTATAATTACGAATGATTCGTGAAGGAACGACTTACTGACAATGGTTATATTTATGGACACATAAATATTCTACAGTGGGAACAATGTAACCCATAGTTGATGAAAGTTGATTAATTTAATTAAAGAGTTTAATTGATTAATCTACAATAATTGAAGCTTCTAATCTATATGTCCATTAAGTCCACTGCTAGCTCACTAAGGGTACAACAAGGATCAATTAGTTTTGGAAGAATTAAAATTGCTCAAATTATAAGGGAATATATGTTAATTGTATACAATTAATATAATGTATATAGTTACATTATATTATAAAGTTAATTTTGAATAAGATTCAAAATTAAACTATGAGAGAATAAGGGGAATTGTATTAAATGGTAAAGTGCTTGAAATCCTTTTAAGTATAGCAAAATGTAATTGTCTATCAGTGTTAGACATCGATAGGTCGTGATAGACATCTATCACTGGGCAATAGATCACGATTGATAGATTTCTATCGCGATATATTTCTGATAGATAATGATATTTTTCTATATTTGTCTATGATATATTGTGATATTTTGTTGTCTATCACCAAATCATCATCAAACAATCAACCAATAATGGACAACAATAAATCATAAAATTTTAGAAGACTAAAAACAAATAACACACACGAATTATACACGGAAAACTCATTCGATATGAAGAATAAAAACCATGGGACTTGCGAGGAGTTCACCCTTGTCAACTTCTCTTATTATGATAAAATTGAAAAAAAAGAACTCAAAATAGTCATACATAGATTCACAACCCACCAATACTTTCATACATAAGAGATCAAATTTTGAGAGATAAAAGAATGAAAAATATCACCTAATTTTTATAAATTTTGTACAATAGTGATTGCAGCCAAACTAGAGCTCAAAAAGATGATCAACCATTCAAAACGTGGCTCTATGTATCCCCAATAGGCTGACTAAAAACCAGCATGATCCAACGGTTAAAAATCTTACAATTGACAACTTTATGGAAGTTATCACTAAAAAACCAAATTGCACAACTTTCTATCTTTCTTTCTGACTTTTTGTTTCTTTTTCCACTTTCCTCCTAAGATCATACCTAGATCACATAAAAAGAACTTTAGGCTTTTAAGCTGGGCCAACCCAAAAAATAAATCCCAATTAGCTTTAAACATATGAGATTTCTACATAAAAGACCTTAAGATTAGCACATATTATGTTTTGAACATTTCATTTTTTACAAAAAAGACTTATTGGTCTCCTTGTTTTCACTAATATTAGTGGCTATTTACAATTTAGCCTTCGCCTACGTTATATATATACTGTCTCTTATACACATCTAGATGTGTATAAGAGACAGGCATATGTTCACTCCCCCAGTAATATATTTCATATATTTTTTCCCCATATTTCACTCCTATTTCTTCCTCTTCCCTCTCTTTTGTCCTTCCCCCTCCCTCTCTTTTCTCCTTTTGGCAATTTGAGTTGTAAGCAGTAGACGACGACGTGGGACAAATTGATGGTTTGGCATGAGATGACATAAACGACTTGGGACAAATCAATGATGTGGACGGCGTGGGGCGAATCGACGGTGACAGGTTGAGCAGATTTGATCAACCGGCACGACAGGGTGAGCAAATCTGGTCGACGACGACGGGTGGAGAGATTCGTGGCAGCCATAGCTGAAGAAGAAGAAGAGATGAAAATGGAGGGTTATATATTATAAACCCCCATATGAAGATGAACTTTATTTTTTCAAATTTTTTTATATATACTATGATATATATGTATTTTTTTAGCTTTTGTAGAAAATTTGATATATACGGTGGTATATGTATTCGTTTATTTGATACAAATGAGTGTTTTTTTTTTTATTTAGACTTATTGTATTATGATATATATATTGTGGTGTAAATGAAATTTATACAAATTTATAAACTCTAGTATATTTCATATATTTATTTATACTGTGATTTATGTCAAACATTGACTCAATCTCTAATTTATATTTTAAATAACCATGAATCCATAGAAAAAAAATGTGAAACCAATGGTAATAGAAAAAAATTTATTAAATGTATTTTCTCTCTAATTAAATTAAATAAAAGAAAAAATTTAAACAAATAAATGCATTTTCTCCTTCCGTTTGAAAATATGAAAAAAAAAGTTATATTAAATAAATCCTCTCTCTCCATAATAAATAAAATTTCTCTCTCAATCATGAAAAAGATTTTGAAAATAAGAAAATATATATAAAAAACGGAAATAAAAATAATAAGAAATGATAAATTTATCCAAAAATAATATTAAAAATCTTTATTGTACAAATTCAAATGTAAAGATATTTTTTTAAATATAAGAACTATCGTTTTTTAGGTAAAAATTTCTAAACACACCGAATATCTTGGGTTCACAAGACATTAAATCTAAAAGAAACTAAATTCATGCTTCTAGCATACTCCGAACCCAATCAATGTCTGAAGACGGAGTTTATATTAAAAAAAGATAAATAAATTGTGTCCAGAATCGCACCGCCCACCCCCCACCCCCCACCACTTTCAGATTCCGAACAACTTTTCTTAATTTTATAAATTGCAATTTGCATTTAAAATCTTGAAAATAAAGAAGAAAACAAAACAAGTGGCATCTCTCGAGAGGCGCGGCATTTAGAGTAGGCAGGCCTTTGTGGTTGGAGAATGAACAACTGTTTTTCGTGGCCGTCATTGTCGTGTGAGCATAATTCCAATTTTTATTTAATATTGATTTGCTTCGCCATTTTCAGGGTTTCGAGATCCTCCCCCTGAACGGGGAGAGAAATGTTTTTGCCTCTTCTCTTCTCCCCAAGCAATTAGAAATTCTTTCCGTCTTCCTATTTCAGATTCCAAGAGCATTTCCCCTTTTAAATCTCTAAATTTCTCCGCTTTTCCTACAAATTTCTTGCAGATTGTCACTTGTTGATTTTAATCCAATAATGGCAACTTGTTTTAGTTTCTCTTCCACCATGGATTCCTGTTTCCGCTACTCTTTTTCTAGGGCAGGCCTCAAATCCATCACCACCGATCTCGGCGATGGGACGATCGTCCATTGTTGGGCGCCTAAATTCAGAAGAGAGACCAAACCTTGCTTGCTTCTCCTCCATGGATTTGGAGCCAATGCAATGTGGCAATGGAACGAATTCATATCGCCATTGATACGATTCTTTAATGTTTACGTTCCTGACCTAATTTTCTTTGGCAATTCGTACACCACTCGCCCGGAGAGGTCTGAGTCCTTTCAGGCTCGCTGTATGATGCGTTTAATGGATTCGCTTGATGTTGAGAGGGTGAACGTCGTCGGAATCAGCTACGGTGGCTTTGTATCGTACAGTATGGCCGTTCAATTTCCTGAGCGATTGGAGAAAGTGGTGCTCTGTTGCGCTGGAGTTTGCTTGGAAGAGAAAGATATGGCGGACGGAATGTTCGTCGTGAAGAACGTTGATGAGGCCGCTAGCATTTTGCTGCCTCAAACGCCGGCGAAACTCAAAGAACTCCTCCGCCTCACCTTCGTCAAGCCTGCTCGAATTTTGCCAACTTGTATAATTGACGATTTCATCAATGTGAGTCATCATTGTGGCTTTGAATCTTTTTCTTTTCTTGTTTACTCCTTTGGATTTTGTCTGTCAAATTGGGGAAATTATTTCATGTTTCACGAACAATGATGGTAGTTTATTCAAACTTCGAAACTATTCCACGCTTGAAAAATTAGCTCACAAAATTGAACTAAATGGATTAAAAATGCAGTCATCTAACACTTTTCCATTGAATTTCAAAATCGATAACTGTTCTGATTCAGTTTCATATACAGAAATCCATGTGTTTTGTTTTTCTGTTCTACATTTTAGAAGGATTGCATTGCTAATAATTTTCTTTATGATGTTGCAATTGGGTATCTGCTGATAGGTGATGTGCACAGAGTACAAGCAAGAGAAAGAGGAGTTGATTAAAGAAATACTCAAGGACAGGAACTTATCTAATCTTCCCAAAATCGATAAGGTTTGAAAGATTTCTGTATTTTGGGAACTTATAGCGTCTTGAATTTCTCTAACAAATTGTGTTTTTGTTCCAAATTTTCAGTTAAAAAACGCTTTGTAATGTTCATTTTCGGGGGAAAAACAATTTTGGCAATCGATTTTGTTTTTGATTTTTAAAAATTAAGTCAATTTTTCCTCAATTTTTATCATGACTTGCATCTTTTCTAACCAAAGAGCTGAAATTTTAACCAAATTTAAAAAAAAATGTTTAAAAAACTATATCTTTTTTTATAGTTTACAAAATTTGGCTTGATTTTTAATAATATGGTAAAAAATAGATAACAAATCAAGAAATTTAGAGGTGAAAAAGTATTTATGGATTTAATTTTAACAAATAAGAAATCTAAAACAAATGACTATCAAATGGTAGTTCATTGTATCAATTTCAATTTTAAACATTTATTTTATTTTATTAAACCTCGAAGTCAATAAATGTGACAATCTTTCAACCTCAATTTTAAGTAGGACAATTTGAGTAGGGTTATAACTGATTTTTCTTGTTTCATTTTTTTAGTTCAGCCACTATTAGGGTGAATTGATGGGTCGAACCATCGATCTTTGTGTTCCTATTAAAGTTAATGATTAATATTTACTACTAAACATTCCTAGAACTACCAAACTATTATAATGAAACATATTGAAATTCTAAAAAAACAAACTAAAGTAAGTTGGAGAGAAGGTGTGCATAGAGAAGATTGTTTATAGTTTCTGTGAGATTAGTCAAAATGTATGTAAGCAATTAGACACTAAAAAAGAAGGTGAAGATTGATGATGACAAAAAGTATTTATAGAATAATTATTAGCACAGAAAACTTGGTTTAAATAGAGATATCAATGAAGAAAATCATAGGGGTAGATTGGAAATATGAAGTGTAGAATAGAAAGTTAGAAGTTGGACAGAAAAAGTACTCGTGGGGGATGGTTAAATGGGAAAAAGTAAAAGTGCATATCATTTTAACTTTATAACCATTTAGGACCATCGGTAACCCATTAATTTTTAAAAATTGTATTTGTTTTTTTCCCAATCTCTTATTCATAATTTTCATATTTCATAAGTAAACATTTAAATTTTAGTTAATTTTAACAAGTTTTTTGAAAATTACTCTTTTTAGTTTTCAAATTTTGGCTTTGATTTTGAAGATGCTCCCAAAATGTAGACAAACTAATAGATGGAAGTTATGTTTATAGGTTTAATCTTCATAAACCAAAAACTAAAAACCAAATAGTTACTAAAGGGTTTATATCTTTTAGTTATCAAATTTTTGTTTAAATTTTGAAAATACTCTTAAAAGTAGGTAAAAAAGAAAGGAATCAATAGGTGAAAGAAGTTTTTATAAGCTTAATTTTGAAAAATTAAATATCAAATAGTTATCAAAGGAGACCTAAAAGATAATAAGAAAAAAAAAATGATGAAGGGAGGAGTTACCAGGAAAGTTTATGCAGAGAAAATTAAGTTAATTAGTGAAAGTGTAAATAATAAATACATTAAAGAACTATTTAAGTCAACATTATAGAATATCAATAACTACATTTTCTAAGCGGAAAGTAATTCAAAATAGTTGTTTTTTATTAAAAAAAAAATGAAAATACCTTTTAATTTCTAACTATATCTATATATTATAAATTTGTGGAATGTGAATTGGAACTCAATATTTATTTGAAATTGCCATTGCAGGCAACGTTGATAGTATGGGGAGAACAGGATCGAGTATTTCCTTTGGAGTTGGCACATAGATTAAAAAGGTATTTTCATTCAAAATTTATAGCTTTTGAATTTTAGAAATGATGATTCATTTATTAAAAATAAAAATTAGAGAGGGATGATTTGAGATTCAAGATTAGCTATTTTAAGAAGATAATGAGATTTATTTCAAAAGGAAAACTTCTATTTTTTCTCAATATTTGGATCCCTCTTTCCTAGTTGCAAAAAAATATAATGATTATTGGTAAAGATATCACCTCCTCATTGATTAGTAGGAATGAACACAATAAATCAAAACTTAACAAAAGAATTATTTCGTGGCAGGCATGTATTCACATTTGGACCAAAAAAATAATAATAATAAATAACCTTAGAATTTAGACTGTCCGTTAACCATCTAATTTTTAGCTTTTAGTTTTTGAAAATTAAAGCTTATAAACTCTATTTTTCACATTTAAGTTTATTTGTTTTGTTATTCATTCATTTCCACGAAAATTTTCGAAAATCAAGCTAAAATTTGAAAACTAATAGAAAATTGATTTTCAAAACTTGTTTTTTTATATAGAAATTGATTAAGAAAACTGAAAACAAAATTGTTACTAAACAGGATCTTAGATTCTTTTAAATTCTAACAACATAAGGAAATTGAAGGACTTCTACTAATTATAATAAAGGAATATTGATACAAAGATGAAAGCAAATTTATAATGAAAAATTGAATGATTTGCAGGCACTTGGGGGAAAATGCAGAATTAGTAGTTGTAAAAGAAGCAGGGCATGCAATCAATGCAGAGAAGCCAAAAGAGATGTATAAACACATAAAGGCATTTCTCACCTCTCACCCCAACCTTTCCCCTTCAACAAACTCTTCTCTTTGTAGCTGTTAAGTACATCATATTATCACTTCCAAAATCCCATTCTATGTTCAATCCACTCATAATTTATCCCCTAAATCTTTATTCACATAGATTGGATTGCCCACATGACCCTCCTACTGTATAGTTTTATTTTTTTAAATAGCTATTCTCAATCAAAATTATTTTCTTTGACCTCTCTTTGCTCTTTAGAATATGTTTGGGTGTGATTTTGAATTTTGTTTATACTACTTTTCCTAGGTCTAAAATCACTTTAAAACAAGTCTTTAATAATTCAAAATCAATTTAATGTTTGATACTATACTTTTAAACGTCACTTCAATGTATTACAGATGGCAAATAGGATGACTTTGTCCAGTCTAAGAAAATAAAGTTACATGCTTCACATGCTATTCTAATTCCTTGCCCTCCCTTCCCTAACCTCTTCAGAAATAGGGCTACAATTTCCTTTGAACCATCAGTTACCAGAGTATTACCGAAACTCTGCTTTCCGATGAGCTGGGGGCGACTTCGATGCTGAGAACGAGATGAATGAACTTGGTCAAATTCTATCACAGGTCAAAGGAGTTTCTTAGAACTCAAGGACACAATTGTACAACCTATAGAATAGATCTTTTCAAGCAAGGTCGTCAAACCAAAGAAACTTCTATAAGTAGTACACGTGACCATGTATTTATTGGGGGCAAATTGTTCCGAGTAACTCCTCAAGCTCACTACTTATCTCGATGTCATCTTCTTTCAATCTCTGTCGCATGTCTGGGGCCGATTTTCCTGCAGCTACGTACGTCTTGAGCAATAGATGGTATGCACTTGCGTCCAGACACTTGAATCTCTTTAAAATCCTGGCAAAATCTTCAGCACCTTCAACGTCTTTCTCTTCCTCAAAGTACTTCAGAAAAGCATTTGATATTACTGATGGTGGATGCCACTCACTGTCCTTGCTTTCAAATATAAGTGATTCCAAATGACTAAGTGCCAAATCCACTTTCTTGAACTTCAAGAAGTAAATCATGAAGATTTCTCGGGCCCTAATGAAAGGCCCTTTACCTATCTTAATGGCGTCCTCAAAAGTCATTGCAGCATCTTCGTACATGCCCTGTTGTAAGTAAGCTCCAATGGTAAAATTAACTAACCGCAAATCGAATCTGGAACAATTCGATTCCCATTCCTTATAAGTTCTTTTAAGACCCTCAACATCGTTTAGTTTTCTTAGAGCCTGAAGCATGACAAGATAGCTTGTATTATTTGTCACTGGATAAACCGATTTCAGTGCATTCCATATCCTATTCACCTCACTCAGATTAGAAGTCGACGCATAGAGGCTTATCAAGAAATGGTATGCCAGACGATTCTGCTTATTGGACTTGATCTCTTCCTCTACCTTTTTAAGAGCTAATTCAGCTTTCTCAAACTGTCCTACCTTGACATAGATAGCAGCCAAATTCGAAAATGTTGTCCAATCAAATTTGTTTCTGTCTTCATTTTTCATCTCCTCAAGAATTTCATCCACTTTTCCAATGTCATTCAAGGCAACACAACTGTTCATCCACACATTATATGTGTACGTGCTAAGAAAAATGCCTCTCTGCTTCATCTCACCGATTAGAGGAAGTACTTTCTCAGGCTGATCCATTCTCATGTACATGGTCATAAGATTGTTAAAGGACAAATTGGAAGCAAACTTCAACTCATCTATCTCCTTAGAAAGAGACAAAGCCTTTTCCTCCATCATTTCCTTGCAATAGCAGTTCAAAAGGGCTCCATAAGTTAATCGATTCTTTGCAGACGATGACAGATCATAGAAATAATTCTCTGCAGCAGCTATTCCTTTAACTTTTGATATAAGATCTAAACGCAGAGCATAGTCAGTGAATGAATAGTTGATTTTTCTCATCTCCATCCATTCCAATATCTGCAACCGAAGCAAAGGCAATGGATGAGCTAAAATCTTATGGTCTTGTGCAATTTTAGCAACTTTTTGGATGATCCAAATTCCAAACGAAGGAAAGTAGACTATTTCCATGATTTTTCATGGGTTGGGGGAAAGTAGTCTATTTTCCTTAAAGCATCCTCGTCGGATTCTCATCCTAAAAACGATAACCCAGTGATAACTATAACTCAGGCTCAGCTCAACAATATATATACATATATATAGATATAGATGTAGATATATGATCTAAGGGGACATACAGGACACAACAGAAACAAAATAGCAAGGAAAAGTTCAATCAACGATTGACATTACGAAGAGAAAAGTAAAGAGAAGGCAACAGAAATGAAGAACCATGGAAATAAGCAGTAATTTTGCGCATTTGTATTTCTCCCACAAATTTCAATAAACAAACATATGCATTTAAATTCAATAGCATCTCCATCAATGGCGACTTCAGTAACATAGCTTTTAGAGAAAGAAGAAACCTCAAGAGCATGGTTGTATCTACGATACTTCCGAAGCTCCTTTATGCAGTTCTCGAGCTCATATTTTTTTACGATGTTTCCCTCCATGATGAATTGGTTTAATGTCTGCGTCACGCTGCCGCCAGTGGCACCCAGGGCCGACAACCTCGGGTAGAGCCGCCGCTGATTATTCGAAGGACGATGCTTCAACTCGGTGACTGATGTACAGAGCTGCTGGAAACCTGTCGCCAACCTTGACATTAAAGGCCGACGATTCATTTCTCTCGAAACGGCGACTGATGTACAGAGCTGCTGGAAACCTGCCGTCAACCTTGAGATTAAACTCCGACGATTCATTTCTCTCGAAAATTACTTCTCGTCCTGAGTCAGGCGATCCGGCAGAGGTTTTGTTAGGGCTTTACCAAAATCCGCCCCGTCGTGAGCTGTCAGAGTAAAATAAATAAGGGCTGCTTGCAAATACAATTGGGATTTTAACATTAAAAAACCTTCTTTAGGTGCTATATTTCAAAAATGTTTTTTCCATGAAAGACTTTAAATATTAATTTTGCACAAATTTATCTTCTTTTTTATTTTTATTCTCGATTTTATATATATTTTTCTATTTTAAAAACTTTCTTAATGATGGAGGGAAATCACATTTAGGTATTTGAAAATATTTTAACCATTATATGAAATATATCACAATATATAAATTCAATGTTTGACATAAATAGAGAGAAAATACATTTATTATGATTTTTTCCCTTATTCCATGGTAGAGATAAAATGCATTTGATATATTTTTTTTCATTTTGATTTGGAGAGAGAAAATGACATTTAATATGATTTTATTTTCCATTTTGTTTTTCATGTTGATTTTTGTTATTATGTGAAATGTTTCATTGTGTGTTCACTTGTACATGTAATATATTTCCTTGTTTATTTGGAAACATTCTAAAAAATATATGAACTATATTGGTAAATATATTTGATATTTACTCAAATATTCATAGTTATGTTTAAATATACCTTAGAACATATGGTATTTATTCAAATATTCATGGCTATTTTTAAATATACCTTAGAACATAAATTTTAGAACATATATAAAAGCGTGTATATATCATACATCATAAATTCAAAGTAGTAAAAAATCAACAAAAAAAATATCTAACATAGTATATAAATCATAGATGAACTTGATGTTTAACATAGAACATATATATATACTGTCTCTTATACACATCTAGATGTGTATAAGAGACAGAGCCCGGCTGAAATTGCTCGTGCCCGCGCCAGAGATTCTCTCTCCTCACGTCGTCATCTACCGCTTGCAACTCACATTGTCAGAAGGAGAAAAGAGAGGGAGGAGGAAGAAATGAGCGTGAATTATAAGGGAGAGAATATATGAAATATATTATTGGGGTGAGAGAATATATGCATAGGGGAGAAAGAATATGCATGGGAGAGAGTATGCATGGGGGAGCAAGAGTATGCATGGAGGAAAGATAAAAAAATAAATAAGTATATATATATATATATATAACGTAGATGGGGGCTAAATTGTAAATAACCACTGATATTAGTGAAAATAAGGTGACCAATAGGTCTTTTTGTAAAAAAATAAAATGTTGAAGACATTAACGTAATATGTGTCTATTCTTTAGGTCTTTTAGGTAGGAATCCCAATATAATTCTTTGGCCCAAATTAATTGTACATATAGAAAAAACCTAAAAAAATTGTAAATATGGCAGTTTCAATTTTTGTAAAGAAATTGGATCGAACTATCCAGTTCAGTTTGGTTCGATTCGGTTCGTTGATTTTGTCCAACTTTTGCACCCCTAGTGTAGAGGTAGCCTTTCGCTTTCATACGAAAATTCTATCTTTCTTTTTATTTTGTATAATTTTCAATTGGTTTTCAGTGTAATATCCCTTCAATTTTGGAATTTTGAATTATTAGGTTGGATTCTAATTCCTACATTTACGTTAGTTTTGAAATTTTGATTACATTTTGATTTTAGATTTTGTTTAATTCTGCGAAGGGCATATTTGTCAATGTTTTAAATAATTACCATGTATTTAAATTCATCTTTTAAATGTTTAGACATTATTGGTATAGAAACTTTGTTTAGATATTTTTCAAAATTTTATCTACATTTTAGACATTCGTCCCGTTGAACCAAGTAAAAGACCAAAAAGCCCACAATTAATGTTTTCTTCAAGCCCACGATCAGTCGCATCCTCTTTAGTCTTCAAGCCCATGATCAGCCACGATTGGTCTTCAAGATTAAAAAAACCCTCGAGGGTCTTCAAGATTCAAATTAATAAAAACAAATATGGTATATAAGTTCAAATTATATCAAATTAACTATAAAATAATAAATAGTTATAAGGGCATTATTGAAACTTTATGTAAATATAAGACATTTATGAGTAGAAATCCTACGAAACAAACACAGTTATCAAAATATTCCCAGATATCTGCAAAAATATTTCTACGAAACAAACATGCTAATCTAAAGATGCTGGACATCTATAATTCCTAATATATATAATTTTGGGCATCTAAGATTCCAGTTATTTGTATTCCTAAAAAACAAACGACTTCTAAAAGTCATTTCTTCGTTTGGTATTCAAGTCACATCGTCTTTCATTCAGTCTTCCTCCTTCTTCGTTTCATCTTTATATTCTCATATCTTCATCTTTCATTTGGTCTTCCACCATCTTTGTTCCATCGTCTGCTTCCTTTCATCGTTTCTAGTTTCTTCATTTTCAGTTTGAAATCGGTTGTGAGAAAGTTATCGCGCGAGGGAAAATCAATCAATTTTTGGTAAAATTTTTGTTCAATACCGTTGAAATCATATGTGATAACACTTTGAAAAATAAGAAAAAAGTAAGTGAATGTATAGTTTCATTGTTTTTTTCTTTGGAGTTATTGATTAGAATCTATAGTTTTTTTTTGTCTTGTTGATTAGAATCTATCAATGATAGGTTTCTTATAGACTTGAAGGTTATTGAATTTATTTTCATGAGATGTAAGTAAATGCATAGTTTCACTACTGTTATTATTATTATTATTATTATTATTATTATTATTTTTTTGTGGTTGATTAGAGTGTATTAGTGATAAGTTTCTATCACTGATAGATTTGATGGTTGTTGAATTTATCTTCATGGAATATAAGTAAATGCATAGGTTTTTTTCCCTTTTGGTGTTATTGATTAGAGTCTATCGATGATAAGTTTTTATCATTGATAGACTTGAAGGTTGTTGAATTTTATTTCATGGAATATAAATAAATGTATAGTTTCACTACTGCTGGCTTTTTTTTTTTTTTTGTGTTCTTGATTAGACTTTAGGGTAATAGAAACCTATCACTAATAGACTTGAAGCTTGTTAAATTATTTTTCATGAAATGTAAGTAAATGCATAGAAGCTCCAATACTATTGTTTTTTGGGTGTTTTTTATCGATAGGTTTCTATCACTATAGACTTAAGATTGTTGAATTTATTTTCATGAAGTGCAAGTAAATGCATTGTTTCACTATTTTTTTTTTTACTTGATTGGAGTTTATCAATGGTAGGTTTCTATCACTATAGACTTGAAGGATGTTGAATTTATTTACAAGGAATGTAATTAAATGCAATTTTCATTACTTTTTTTTTTTTTTTGGTGTTGTTGATTAAAGTCTATCATTGATAGTTTCTATTAAGGATTGTGCCTACTTTTGCCTTGCAGATCTCTCAAATGTAATGATGTAGTACAACAGTTTTGTGGATATTGTAGTACCTTAATTTTATGGATATTTCCAGTATTTCAGTAATAGAAAAGATCAATAACAAATTTCATAGTGACATTAATTCAGTAATAGAAAAGATCAATAATAAATTTCATAGTGACATTACTTTCACATGTACTTGATGTTGTCGTATGAATATAGAAAAGTGTTGGATCATAGGTTTAATCATTGCAAGTTATGTTTCTTTATGTTTCTATTGAGTAAAACTTATAAGAATTAAACATATGCGACTCTTTAGTGAATGTTGAAATTATCGATGATATGGATGTTGAAGTCTATCGATGATAGACCATATAAGAAATAGACTTCACAATGACATTTTACCTTGGTCGACAACAAGTTATGGATTGTTAGTCGACACTATCACTCGGTTACCTTAGTCTTCTCGGTGTGAGAATCCAGGAGGTGTGGGCTCTGAATGAATTTTGGTAGAGGGAAAGACGAACAAGTCTATGCGATAGACTAACATCTTCTATACGATAGTTACTCGCTACTAAATGATCGAGTACTCAAGTCTATACGATAGGCTTATTCCTTTTTGTCGCCTACTCGATCGTTAACTTGATCGTCTAGTTCCTCCTTCCCTCTACCCAAATCCATACAGAGCACGCACCTCCTGGATTCTCACATCGAGAATACCAAGGTAACCAAGTGGTGGTGTCGAGTCTTGTTTGAGGGTCGAGGATCGAGTTGTACTCGTTGTTGATCGAGGATATTCTAGAGGTGTGTTGCATTCGTTGTTGGATGCATTGCTGTTTGATTGAGGAAGTACTAGAAGAAAGGGTTCTTCAAAGGTATGTTTACTCGATCCTTTGTTTTTAACTTAGTAGCATGCTATAATTTTATCCTTGATGTATAACTGTTCTATTTGATTGTAAATGTTATTATTCTTTCACAATGGGATTTGCACGATTTCCTTCCGCTCATTGGTTCTCTACATTTAGAGTTCCTTCATTTGGTATCAGAGTCAGGTTGTTCTGATATTCCAAATTCCATTGATGTATTGAATTACATTTTCAATCTTGGTGTGTTTTATGTTTCTACAATGCGTTTAAGTGTTAGATGTAGTTGTGGATGTAAATTGATGGATGTTTCAGGATGATTTCCTTTGTTTTAAGCTTTCTTTTACATTTTAAAGTTAATTTGTAAGGGCCCTTGTGCTTTTGGGCATAATTAACTTGCTATCGAGTCTATATTCAAGTATTTAGTTTGTTTGAGTCGTTCGTGATGAAGCTTCAACGCATGGAGATGCTGTTCCCTTCGAGGAAGAAGACCAAAGGTTGGTCGCATCATGTAGCCCAGGCTAAACGATCGTTTAGATTTGGCTATGCGATCGTGTAGAAAATTTTTACTCGATCATGTAGTATTTACTAAATGATTGCATGACTGATGCTACGCGATCAAGTAAAGAGTTTACTCGATCGTGCTGTGTTGGCTACTCGATCGCGTAGATGCTTGGGGTAAACAATCGTTGTGTATATGATACTCGACACATGGTAGGCGTGCGCATTAAACGATCGAGTAGGCCATCATGCTCATCGCATAGGCAATGATTACTCGATCACTCAGTATGCGATACTCGACGTTTGCTCCTCGATCGTTTAGACGATCATGCTTCATTATATAGTTGTCGTCTACTCAATCGTTTAGGCATGCATTAAACGATGTGCGCTGCATGATGGCGAGGCCTTCATGCTTCATCGCATAGTCAAAGGCACTCAATCCATGCTACACAATCATTTATACTTGATCAGCGTTACTCGATGATCATAAGGAGCTACTACACGATCAAGTAATGAGGCTTCGCCCGGGCATTCAAGACCCGATTCGCCTGTTTGAACAGGTTGACTCGATGGCTTAGGTAATAGATAGATTTTCTTTTCTGGTATTTGGAGGCTAATTATCCCGGTCCATCAATTTTTGTTGAATGTACATGTGATGTATGTTTAATTATATACCATAAAGTATGTCATATAGTTTTAAAACCCACCATAGGTTATGCATTTTTTCATGAATCATCTTTATATTATAAGTGTTATAATATAGTAGTTTGCATGATTAAATTACATTAAAGCATACTCATTCATCATATAATATAAGAGTTATAATATATGCATGCATTAAGCATATTCATGCATCATCTTTATATTATAAGTGTTATAATATAAGAGTAAATGTTTAGCATGTATGTTTAGTTCATTACAAGTTTTATAAGAGTTATATATAGTAATGAATGAACATTGCATGAAGCATGACACTTAAGTTAATTTATAAAAGTTATAAATACCTAGTCTAGCTTAGCAATGTGGTTATTTTTAGTTGTTTCATTTTTTATAAGTGTTATGATTAATGAAATTAGAACAAAAATCAATAAGAAAGACATGCATGCAAACTTAGACTTTGATCAATTTTTAAAAAGTTTTAAAATTTGATTGAGATAGACTTAAAATCACGTTTTAATGAGATTAGAAACCTAAGTTTAATCTTTTAATTCGGTTCAATAGGATTAAATTGACTAAGAAAAGATTAAATATGTACCAAATCTATCTATAAGGGACCTTATCTAAGGCACGTTCTGGCTAGGCTGGGGTATTTATGCTGACGGAAACGAAACATCTCTACTTGGGAACCTACCTGGAAATGTGAATTAGATAGATTTGCTGTATGCATGCAAATTTGATGATAGTCTGTTAAAGTGTTTAATGAGACTTGAATCAAAATTGTTTAATTATCAAAGGCAAGTATTGTTTTTGAACAAATTAAACACCCACTTAGTTAAAATCAGTAGCTGGATTGACTAAGTTAATGAATCCCTAAGTAGAACACTCAATAGGAGGTACTTGGGGTATATGATACTTCACTTAAACATCTATATGTTTCTCCCTAAAAGTTTACACCGTGAGATCTATCATCGGTCTCGAGGCATCCTAGGAGTGTCCCCCTAAAAGATGGTGTTGGATAGGTCAATACCAAGGTGAATGGAGAGAATGTTCATAGTAAGTGGGAGCAGGACGTGTGACAACATATTTCACATTCTCTCTCATTAGGTTGGATAACATTTTCATGCGTCGCCTCGAGGCACCTTGGGAGTGTCCCCCTAAAGGATGACTGTATTTGCACAACTCTTTATATGATCTCCTAAAAAGGATAGAGTTGCTTTAATCTCTTGTCTTAATCTGCTTTTTCCTTATAATGGGCGCATTAGGCGGGACTCTAGGGCCTAAAATGAGGGGTTACACTTACGCAGAATTGTTAAGGTTATTAACAAATTCTGAACCGAATAATGGTGAATGTTAGAGTCAGTTACAAGAAGTTGTTTTTGTTTAATGGTTGAGAATATCTCATCCCAGTGAAGGGGCATTTGATCACCCCATCGGTGATTTTTGTCCTGCCTCACTGGGACATCATTGCAAAATAGATGTCACTTAGGGTACAATAGAACTATTTTGCTAAAACCTAAAATTGGTGTTAAAAGTGGTAATGCAAGTAGACTCATTAAGTTTGTTCTTTTTTCAGTAACTTTTAAAATGGCAACTGCTACTTTAGCTTTATTAGCCGCCAACAAACTGATTGACGAAAACTATGCTAGTTGGAAAAATAAGATAAATACGATACTTATCATCAATGACCTCTGGTTCGTCCTTATGGAGAAGTGTCCTCCTATTCCACCTCACAATGCCACTCGAAATGTTCGAGAGGCATACGAGAAATGGACACGGGTAAATGAGAAGGCCCGAGCGTATATCTTAGCCAATCTTAACGACGTCTTATTCAAGAAGCATGAGCCTCTGGTCACTGCACGTAAGATCATGGAGTCCCTGAGGGGAATGTTTGGACAACTGTCCGCGCAACTCAGGCATGACGCTCTTAAGTTCCTCCTCAACTCCAAAATGAAGGAGGGAACCTCTGTTCATGAACACATCTTGAATATGATGGTCCACTTTAATGTGGCGGAGATGAATGGTCTCGCATTGATGTTGCCAGAAAGCTTTCTCCACTTTGTAAGCAACGCTGTTCTAGACAGGGTTGATTACACCCTTACAACTCCCCTCAACGAGTTGCAGACATTCCAATCCTTGCTAAAAAGTAAGGAGAAGAAGGTTGGTAAGGAAAATATTGCTTCATCATCTAAGAAGTTTCACCAAGGTTCGACCTCACGAACTAAGTCTGCACCTTCTTTTTCCAGCACTAACAAGTGGAAGAAGAAGAAAGGTAGTAAGAGGAAGGGGAAGGCGCCTGCTAACCCACAACCTGCCTCTCCATGGGGTAGGTGACCAACACCGGTTGACAGGGGAAAGTGTTTCCACTACAACCAGGATGGGCACTGGAAGCGTAACTGCCTGTGTTATTTGAAGGAAAAGAAGAAGGCCACACAAGGTAAATATGATTTATTGGTTTTGGAGACTTTTTTAGTGGAGAATGATGATTCTGCATGAATTATAGACTCTGGGACTACTAATCATGTTTGTTCTTCATTTTAGAGGATTAGATCCAGACGACAGCTTGAGGCTAGTGAGATGACGATACGAGTTCGCACTGGGCACGTCGTCTCAACTATGGCAGTGGGAGGCCTCCAGTTGACTTTACATAATAGATTTATCATTTTGAATGATGTATACATTGTTCCCGAGTTAAAGAGGAACTTAATTTCTGTAAAGTCATTGCTTGATTGTAAATATACCCTGAACTTTTCGGTTAATAAAATGTTTATTCTGAAAGACGGTGTTGAAATATGTTCAGCTAAACTGGAAAATAATTTGTATGTGCTAAGGCCGTTAGCAACAAATTCCCTCGATAACATGGAGATGTTTAAAACTATTGTTACTCAAATAAATGACTTAAAGTTTCTCCTAAAGAAAATGCCCAACTTTGGTACCTTCGTTTGCGGCACATTAATCTCAATAGGATTGAGAGGATGGTGAAGAATGGACTTGTAAATGAGTTAGAAGAAAATTCTATACCTATGTGCGAGTCATACCTTGAAGGAAAGATGACTAAAATACCTTTTACTGGAAAAGGTTATAGGGCGCCTCTAGATTTAGTACATTCAGACCTTTGTGGTCCGACGAATGTGCGAGTCAGGGGAGGCTACGAGTATTTCATCACTTTCACTGATAATTATTCAAGGTATGAGTATGTTTATTTATGCAACATAAGTCAGAATCCTTTGAAAAGTTCAAAGAGTTCAAGGCTGAAGTTGAAAATGCATTAAGTAAACGGATTAAAACACTTCGATCTGATCAAGGTGTAAAGTTTTTGGATTTTGAGTTCCAGAACTATTTGATAGAACATGGAATTGTTTCTCAACTGTCAGCACCTGGTACACCTCAGCAGAATGGCGTATCAGAGAGGAGAAACAGAACCCTGTTGGACATAGTTCGATCGATGATGAGTTATGCTTATTTACCAGACTCGTTTTGGAGTTTTGCAGTAGAAACTGCAACTTATATCCTCAACTGTGTTCCCTCCAAGAGTGTTGTTAGAACACCTTTGGAGTTTTGGAACGGGCGTAAAGCTAGTTTATGTCACTTCCGCATTTGAGTTTGCCCAACACATGTGCTTAAGGCTAATCCTAAGAAACTGAAACCATGTTCGAGGTTGTGCCTATTTGTAGGCTACTCCAAAGGGATACGAGGACATTACTTTTATGATCTTAAGGAAAACAAGGTGTTTGTGTCGAAAAACGCTACTTTCCTTGAGGAGGATTATATAAGAGAGCACAGTCTAAGAAGTAAAGTCGTCCTGAGTGAACTTTCCAAAGAAACTACTGAAACTTCAACAAGAGTTGTTGAAGAACCTACTATATCAACAAGAGTTGTTGATGGAAGTTCATCTATTAGGTCAAATCCACCTCAAGAGTTGAGGGAACCTCGACGTAATGGGTGAAGGAACTCTAAACAAGAGTATCCATGAGTGGGTTCGGGTCTTTCCTATTTCATTGTGTGACTAAATTACCACACTCACATTCTAACAAACAAGTATGCATTTTAACACTAATTATAGGCATGGTTTAACAATTAAATAACAACAGATTGAGTAAACGTACCAGTTGAAGACTATCTTCACTCAAACTCAATCCAGCCGAAGCGACTTCTTTACGGTCTAAATCGCCCAGCAATCAGTCGCCTAATAGCACGATCGTCTACACAAATGGCAGCGCACAAACAAGCAGCAATCGAGGACGACACCACCACTCGAAGCCCTTGGTATTCTTAGAGTGAGAATCTAAAGAGTGGACTTTGATGGAATTGGTAGAGGGAGAAGGAAAGGACGATCGTGTAAAACGACAAGCAAGTGAGAGATAGTAGGTGACTATCGTATAGTCAGGTGCTTGTCGCTTAGAGAAAGGTACACGATCGTGTAGGTTTTACTAAGTGATCGTTTAGTAATTAGTAAGCGATCGTTTAGAAAATCTCGACGTGCTAAGCGATCGTCTAGAGAAGGTGAGCGATCGTTTAGTGTGCAGGTGTGCGATCGTTTAGTGCGCAGGTGTGCGATCGTTTAAGCGATAGGTTCTATCGTATAGGCTCTCAACTAAGCAATCATGAAGTTTCCACACCGTGAGCGATTTTTTCGAACTCTTTCCTAAATGAATACAATTTTCATTTTATTATTCAGTTACAAGAACTGAATTCAATCTTCCCACTTTCACACGATTTAGGAGAAATTATCGGACAATTATCTCATAATCGCCTATTTAAATAAATAATGAATATAATCATATTAGATTCTTAACCTATAGTTTGATATCATATATCTACTATAGTAATTTTTCCTCTTCTTTATATAAATCATATGTATATCTAATTTCCTCCAAAATAATGTATCTCATACATTTAGTCAATTATGTCATATATAATTAACGAGTTCAATTATATTATTGAACTCCCTTTTGTCAATTTGAACATTTCAAAATGACCTAAAAACTGATTCTTGGCTTTATTCAAGCTACCAAGGGGACCTTATGAACCTGTGATTCGAAGATCCAACGGTACGTGAATAGCTAACTAAACTCTTTAGTCATGAGATCCACCATCTGTTAATTGCCAGACATTCCACTAAAGACCAACAACTGAACTTTTCTTACCACAGATATATTTCTGTGTCCATCGGATATAACCAATCATGAGTAGAATGACCCTTCACAGATGCTCGTAGGTACAGCTGGGCCAATTTACCATTTTGCCCTTGTAGTTACATCTGACTCTTTAAGTACCACTGATTCCTCTATGAACAATATAACATAGTCCAACTATGTGTAAACACCTCTCGGACTAAGAGAAGGTGTGTGGCGCCACATCGTTTAAGGCCTAGAATCAGCCCTTAAGTGTGCTATCTATCTGCTTGCCCCTGCTTCGAGGAAGGAGTAAATTCCATCTTGTATAGCTGAGTTCCTTGCTCAAAATGGTAGGTTTGAGTCGGTGACCTAGCCACTCGCACCCATGCAAATCAAAGGACCGCTCTCAATGGCAAGAGTTCCCAACTCACTCAGGATTGAGCTCATGTTACCTATGGTCATCCTAGTGAAGTGAAGGCTCTGTCATGAACGGTGTTATGTAACGAGACGTTAACAGTTCGTGGTTAGGTCTTATACAAACTCTTTATATAGGATGCCCCTGCTCGCATGTCCCCTACACGAATGATCAAGATTAGACCATTGTGACAAGTCACAACACTTGTGACCATTCCACAAAGCAGGCTGCATCAGTAGTGTTACCAGGATAAGGTTTCCCTCCTATATCCATATACTACAGACCATTTTGGTTATCACTCAAGACATGATCCATTTGTATGTCACCATATACATGCTTAAGTTACATATAGATAACCAGGGATTTTATGTTTATTGGTTTGTGGTAAAGCAAATAAAACATACAACTGAGAAAAATCAAGATGTGAAGTAAATATCATATATTATACAACACAAGCGTTTGTACAAATTTTTTACAAACTACAGGACATGAGACTTTAGGGCATCAACCTCAATAGTGGGAGGGTTACGAACCCACCTGTTCGCTATATGGGTTTAACCAAAATCCTAGCTATGGTAGCTGATGGCGAGGTTGAGGATCCGTTGTCTTACAAAAAGGCAATGGAGGATGTTGACAGAGATGAATGGGTCAAAGCCATGGATCTCGAGATGGAGTCTATGTACTTCAACTCAGTTTGGGATCTTATAGATCAACCTAATAGGGTTAAACCTATAGGTTGTAAATGGATCTACAAGAGGAAACGGGGTGCTGATGGGAAGGTGCAAACCTTCAAGGCTAGACTTATGGCAAGGGTTATACCTAAAGGAACTTTGAATTAGAGAACTAGTGAGCAGAAGTGGATCGTTTCAAACTCTATTGAGAAAGAACATAAATAATTACAGTCTAGAAGAACAAATTATGCATAACGAGTAAATTACAACATGCTTCTTTTAAGAACAAATAAGAGAGTATGCAATACCTTTAAAGAACCGTTTCTTCAAGTATCCCTTGATCATTCAACAACGCGTCCAACAACACGAACTCAAACGCATTGATCAGAACTCGATTTTAATAAGCAACTAGATGAACCTTGATTACAATCGAGTATAACTCGATCCTCGACCCTCGAACAGAACAAGAACACCACCACAAGAGTTACCTTGGTATTCTCGGTGTGAGAATCCAGGAGTTGTGGGCTCTTTATGATCTTGGATAGAGGAATGGAGGAAGTGAACGATCGAGTAGATGATTAGTATGCAACAGAAGAAGGAAGTCTATCATATAGACTTGATACTCGATCGTGTAGAAGAAGAAGCCTATCGTATAGACTTGCTACTCGATCGTGTAGCAATGAGTAACTATCGTATAGTAAACTCGATACTTGATCGTTTAGGTTGTGTAATACTATCATTTAGTAAAACTCTTTTACTTGATAGTTTTTCTTTTTGTGAGACGATACGAATGAATCATCAAATGATTTGGAAAACTATTTTCCTTTTTATCTCACATTTACCATAAACCGCAAATAACCTCCACTCAAGTCGGTTATTAAGAAAAAGAATTATTAATTATCACATAATTAATATATTATAAATAAATTTAATAACTAACTTATCATATTATATTTATAACCTATAGTTTTAATATTGCATCATATGTAACATATAAACCATAGTTCTTTTTCTATTTTATGGCATTTAATATAAATCATATTTATATTAATTCCTCCAATCAAATAATGTATCAGATACATCATATCAATTAAATCATATATAATTGAATCAATTTGATTATATCATATATAATCAACTTTCCTATTGTTAATTTGAACACTTCAAACTAACCCAAAATCTGATTCTCAATTTGAATCCATTGAGCTACCAAGGGGTCCTTATGGACCTGTAGCTTGAAACTCCAACGGTACGTGAATAACTGACTAAACTCTTTAATCACAATATATACCATCTATTAACTGTCGGTCACTTCACTAAAGACTGACAGCTGCACTTTTCGCACTACAGATATATTTCTATGTCCATATAATCAATCAATAATGCGATGACCCTTCACAAATCGCTCGTAAGTACATTTGGGCCAATTTACCATTTTGTCCCTGTAGTTACATCTAACTCCTTAAGTATCATTGATTCCTCTAATGAACAATAAGTTATAGTCCCATTATGATTGTGTTCTTTCTTCCCAAGTGAGCATGTGGCCACTATGTTCAAGACTCGAAATCAACTCTTAAGAGAACAATTTATCTACTTACCCTTGCTTCGGGGAAGGAGTGAATTCCGTTTTGTGTAGCTGAGTTCCCAGCTCCCCAATTAGATGAATCCCCGAAATGGTAGGCTTGTTGAGTTGGCAATCTGGCCACTCTCACCTATACAAGTCAAGGATCGCCCTCATGAGCAGGAGTTCCCAACTCACTCAGGATTAGGGTCATGTCACCTATAGTCATTCTAGTGAAATGTAAGTCTCAATTATCAATGACGTTATATAAAGAGACTAATCATTTCATGGTTCGGTCTTATACAAACTCTTTGTATAGGATACCCCACTCACATGTCTCCACATGAATGGTCAGGATCATACCATTTGTAGCACTTTACAACACTTGTAACATCTACAATCGGGTCGTATCCGCAATTCACCAGGATAAGGTATCCCTCTTTTATTTATCTACTACAGACCATTTAGGTTATTACTTAAGGCATGATCTACTTGTATGTCTCCAAATACATGCTTAATTACATAAAATAACCATGGATCTTAGTTTATTGGATTGAGTAATGCTTACAAAATAACATTTATTTTATTAATAACAATATGTTTACAGAATGTTTACAAACTACGAGACTATCAGAAGATTTAGAACACCAATCTCAACAATCTCACACTTGTCCTAAAGCCTCGGGAGACTAATGTATAATACAAAACAGTACAAAATACAATAAACAAGGGCATACTCTATACCTCAGTAACATCTCCCACTTGCCCTAGACAAGGTGTCGCGTATCCCATAGACCCAGTATTTCTAGATAACTCTCGAACACTTTAGCCGTGAGAGCCTTTGTAAACGGGTCAACAACGTTGTGCTCCAACGCGATATTCGTAACAGTCACATCACCGCGATGCACAATCTCCTGGATCAAATGATACTTCCGTTCTATATGATTGCCTCTTCGATCACTCCGAGGTTTCTTAGAATTTTCCACAGCCCTGCTGTTATCACAATAAAGTGTGATTGATAAAGACATATTTGGAACAACTTCTAAATTAGTAAGGAACTTTCTAAGCCAAACAACCTCTTTAGCAGCTTCACAAGTAGCTACATATTCAGCTTCTATAGTGGAGTCCAAAATTCATCCTTGCTTGATGCTTTGCCATACTATAGCCTCTCCATTCAGAGTGAACACTGACCTTGATGTTGATTTTCGAGAATCTCTAAGTCTAAAAGTCAGAGTCTGTGTATTTTGTAAGGATCAAATCCTTATTTCCATACACGAGCATATATTCCCTTGTTCTCCGAAGATACTTGAGGATTGTTTTGACCGCCGTCCAGTGATCTAATCCCGGATTGGACTGATATCAACTAATAATCCTTACTACATAGTAAATGTCAGGTCTAGTATATAACTGCATACATAAGACTACCAACACCCGATGCGTAGGGAACCTGTCTCATTTTCTTAACCTCTTGAGGCGTCTTAGGACACTGTTTCTTAGATAAAACAATTCCATGCCTGAAAGGTAACAAACCCTTCTTGGAATTCTACATCGAGCACTTGATCAACATCTTGTCAATGTACGATGCCTGAGACAAGGATAACCTTTTGTTCTTATGATCTCTTATGATCTGGATCCCTAAAACAAACTGCGCTTCTCCCAAATCTTTCATTTGGAATTGGGTGGCTAGCCAATTCTCAACATCATTTAGAAAACCTACATCATTTCCAATGAGCAGGATATCATCCACATACAACACAAGGAAAGCTACTGAGTTGTTGATGATTTTCTTGTAAACACAAGGCTCATCAACATTCTGATCAAAGCCATATGATTTGATCGTACTATCAAATCTAATGTTCCAAGATCTAGATACTTGTTTTAGTCCATAAATGGACCGATTAAGCTTGCAAACTTTTTGCTCTTGATCTTGCTCAATGAATCTTTCTAGTTGAGCCATGTAGATGGTTTCCTCAAGATTACCATTAAAAAAGGCAGTCTTGATGTCCATTTGCCATATCTCATAATCATAAAATGTGGCTATAGATAGGAGAATCTTGATAGGCTTTAACATGACAACATGTGAGAATGTTTCTTCATAGTCCACTCCCTTAGCCTGGGTATAACCCTTTGCCATAAGTCTGGCCTTAAAAGCTTGTACCTTTCTATCTACACCTCTTATCCTCTTGTAGATCCATTTACGACCTATAGGTTTTACCCCTTTAGGTTGATCTACAAGCTCCTAGACATAATTGAAGTACATAGACTCCATTTCCTGATTCATGGCTTTAATCCATTCATCTTTGTCAACATCTTCCATTACTTGCTTATAAGACAACAGATCCTCAACTCTATCATCAGATATGATGTTTTAGACTTTAGTTAAACCCATGTAGCATACAGGTGGGTTTATAACTCACCCACTACGTTGAGGCAGTCTCAACTCTTGAGATGGTTGACTAGATGAACTGACATCAACAACTCTTATTGATCTATCAGCTCGTTCAACAACTCTTGTTGAACTCTTAGTAGTCTCATTAGAAATCTCATTTAAAATAAGCTTACTTCATGGCTTATGATTTTTTATGTGGTACTCTTCCAAGAAGATAGTCGATACAAACATCTTATTCTCACTTGGATCATAGAAGTATCCACCCCTCATTTCTTTGGGGTAATTTACAAATAGGCAAAATTTTGAATGAGGTTCCAACTTTTTAGGGTTAGCCACAAACATGTGGGTTGGACAACCCCAGATTCTGAAGTGGTGTAAACTACCTTTACGACCTCTCCATAACTCAAAAGGCATTTCATAAACACTCTTTGAGAGAACATTGTTCAAAATGTAAACTGCAATCTCTACTGCATATCCCTAAAACAAGTCTAGAAGATGAGCATAACTCATCATAAACTGAACCATGTCCAATAGGATTCTGTTTCTTCTTTCTGATAGACCATTCTCCTGAGGTGTACCTGGGGCTGAGAGTTGGACATGATTCCATGTTCTATCATATAGTTCTGGAATTCTAAGTCCATATACTCTCCATCATGATCAGATTGTAGTGTTTTTATCTTTACCTAACAATTTTTCAATTTCAATCTTATACTCATTGAACTTTTCAAGAGCGTCAGACTTATGTTGCATTAGGTTTAGATACCCATATCTAGAATAATCATCAATGAAAGAGATGAAATATTCATATCCACCCTCGAGCTCTCACACTCATCGGACCACAGAGGTCTTAATGTATAAAATCCAAGATTTCCTTGGCTCTATAACCTCTTCCAGTAAAAGGTCGTTTAAAGCAAGATTCACATACTGGCAAATAGTTTTCTTCTAAACCATTTAGAAGTCCACATTTCACCAACTTCTCAATCCTATTGAGATTGATGTGACTTAACCTTAGATGCCAAAGATGAGCATTTTTTTGGGAGAAACTCTTGGTCTTTTCATAGTTGTTGCTATTTTGAACATTTCAGTAATAAGAAAGGCTTTTATGACTAATGACTTTAGTACATACAAGCCATTGTCCATTGAACCAAAACCAATCTCCATATCATTCTTAAAAATAAACACTTTATTTTCATAAAAGCAGATGGAATAACTTTGTTCAATCAGATAAGAAACTGAAATTAAGTTCCTCTTGATATGAACTATATAAACGTTATCCAGTAACAAATATTGTTTCTTGTCCAAAAATAACTTAAGCTTGCCTACAGTAACAACTGAAACGACCTTACTAGTACCGACTCTAAGAGTCAACTCTCCAGCTTTCAATTGTTTTCAGGAACTAAATCCTTGATGGGAAGAACATACATGGTTAGTAGCACCTGAATCAAGTATCTAGGCAGAATCATCATTATCTAACAAACACGTCTCCAAGACAAATAAATCACATTTATCGTCTTCAGACTTCTTTCTTTTCTGAAAAGTAGTGGTATCAGTATCAGAACCTAGATTATAAACTCCAAGTTCCATTTCAGATGACTAAAGAGTTTAGTTAGTTATTCACGTACCGTTGGAGCTTCAAGCTACAGGTCTATAAGGTCCCCTTGGTAGCTAAATGGATTCAAGTTGAGAATCAGTTCTTGGAGTTAGTTTGAAATGTTCAAATTAACATGAGGAAATTCAATTATATATGATATAATTGGTGTGATTTATGAGATACATCAAGTGGGGGATTAATGTAAATATGATTTACATCAAGTACCATAAAATAGAAAAGAACTATGGTTTGTATGTTTCATGAGACGAAATATTAAAACTATAGGTTATAAATATAATATGGTAAGTTGGTTATCATATATATTTATAATATATTAACTATTTGATAACTATCTCTTTTTCTTTAATAATTAATTGAGTGGGAGGTTATTGGTGGTTTTATGGTAACCGTGAGATAAAAGGAAAAATATTTTCCTAAAATTAGAAGTTACTTGATTCGGAAATTTTCTCACGGACAAGGCCATCAACTGAAATTGTTTCACTAAGCGATAGTGGAGTTTGACTATACGATAATTCATTCAGCCGATCATAGCTAAACGATTGTGTGGCTTTGTCTATACGATAGGCTGCCATCTTCTACACAATCGAGCATATCATCTATACGATAGACAGCATTCTAACTCCCACTTGCTTGATCGTCTACACGATTGTTGTGCTCCAGTCTCTTCCTCAAACCAAGATCATATAGAGCCCATAACTCCTGGATTCTCACACTAAGAATACCATGGTAATCATTGTGGTGGTGTCCTCACTCAACTTGATTAGTTTCGAGGAGTCGAAGGCCGCTCGTTGGGTTTGTAATCATTGTGTTTGTTGTGTTCTTGTTGGTGATCGTGTTACACCAGTCGTTGCGTTTGAGGATTGTGTTGCTGTGGACACTAGTAGATTGATCGAGGGAGTTTGAAGAATGGTTCTTCAAAGGTATGCATACTCTATTCCTTGATATTCTTAGAAAACATGCTATAATTTCGTATTGTGCATGACCTGTTAGTTTTTGTTCTTGTACTGTAATTGTTTATGTTCAATTTCGAATGGAATTTGGAACGATCCTTCTGCTGCTCATGGAAATCCTCATGTCTGATTTCCTTCAGTCATCAATCCCATTTGTCTCAAAAAGTGAGAACTTACATTCAAATAATTCTTGCAACGAGTCCATGATCTCACGTGCAATGACCATGTTCTCAACCCTTTTGGCTAATGCATTCGGTATGCTTGCCATAATGTGAAGTTGGGCCATCGAATTAGCCTTCATCCACACCTCATATGCATTATGAACATTTCACGGTGCATCAGGGGTCGGGACTTGAAGACACTCCTCAAATATGACAAAAACGAGGTCGTTTACCACGAAATACGTTTTAATAAACTCTTTCCAACGTATGTAATTGGTCAAACAAGAAAAGGCAACTAACGAAAAATCAAGCATTGACATGTTGCTGAAAAAAAAAAAAAACAAACATATTGATCTACGTTAGATTTTAACAAATACTCTTTTAAAACAAATCCAATCAGGTTTAGCAAAATCTAAATTAACCTTGTAACACATCTAGTTTTTCAATGACGTTTCAATAGTTTAGGACAAAAGCTATTGAAGGGTAGTAAATTTATCCCTCCTTTAAATTGTGACACTTTTATCCAATCATTACACTAGAACAACTCTTGTTTCTATAACGACTAGCCATCATTGATTTGGTCAAGAAATCATTAACTTGCTTAATAATTTCCCATAAGTGTGACCCTTCATTTTAGATCCTAGAGTTCCACCCCAAGCAGCCAATCCGAACAGAAAAAACCGATTGGAGCAAAAACTAAAGCGACCCTATCCATTTCTGGAGTTCACCTTGATATTGACCAATCGCACAAACCATCCGAAGGGGGACACTCCTCGGGTGCCACAAGGCCGTGCAAGAAAGTCTCACGGTGCAAACCAATGAAGTACACCGCAAGACATGTTGACACACATTCTTCTCCCACTTACTATAAATACTCTCTCTGTTCACCTTGATATTGACCCATGCAAACACCATCCGAAGGGGGACGCTCCCAGGGCGTCACGAGGTCAAGCATGAATCTCACAGTGTGAATATTAAGGGAGAAACGTGAGTGGAATTGACATATCATATATATCATTTCCTCTCACTTAGTATTTTAACAACCTAAGGTTTAGTTTACTTATAAAAAACATGGCTAATTATTTTTACTAAGTATGTTTAGGTTTGCCAAAAAGTAACATTTACTTTGGAAAGTTAAACAAATTTTGATCAACATTCATCAACACTTTAACGAACTTTAATCAATTGTTGCATGCTTGTTGAAAATCTATCTAATTCTCTTTTATAGGTAGGTTCCCAGGTAGGGGTATTCCATTTCCTTCAACTTAAATACCCCAACCTAGCCAGAACCTACCTTAGAAAAAAGTTCCCTTATAGATAGATTTATTACAAATTTAATCTTTTATTCAAATCAATTTAATCCTATTAAACCGATTTAAAAGATTAAACTTAGTTTCTAATCTCATTAGAACCGTGATCTTAGTTCTATCTCAATCAAATTTTAAAACTCTTTAAAACATGACTAAGCCTAAGTTTGCATGCAACTCTTTCTTATTGATTTTAATTCTAATTTCTTTAATTATAACTCTTATAAAAAATGAAACAATCAAAATCAACCACAATGCGTAGCTAGACATCTACAAGGCATTTATAACTCTTATAAATAAACCTAAGTGTCATGCTTCATGCAATGTTCATTCATTACTACTTTATATAAATCTTATATAACTTGTAATGAACTAAGCATACATACTCTTATACACCCTTATACTATAACACTTATAATATAAAGATGATGCATGGATATGCTTAATGCATGCATATATTATAACTCTTATATTATATGATGCATGAACATGCTTTAATGTACTTTAATAATGCAAACTACTATATTATAACTCTTATAATATAAAGATGATGCATGAATAAAATGCATAACCTAAGGTGAGTTTTAAATCTATATATGTCATACATTATGGCATATAAACTTGTTGAGTTTTATGTCCTAAAACTCGTGGTTTGTAAACATTAGAACTTATTCTGAGAATTCGATAAAGTTGTTGTTGAATATATTGTTTTTTAGAAAACCAATAAACCTAAGTTCCTTGACTATTATATGAGTATTTGAACTTTATGTGGAGACATACAAGTGGATCAGGTTCGAGTAAATAGTCAAAATGATCTATAGTATATGAATAAGGTTGGGTACTTTATTCTGGTAACACTATTAGATGCGGCCTACTTTGTAGTTGTTACAAAGTGTTGTAAAGTGCTACATATGAAGTGATCCTAATTCGTGCATGTTAAGACATGAGAAGTGGGGGTGTCCTATGCAAATGAGTTTCGTGCAAGATCGGACCACGAAACCTGTCACTTTTACTTTATAATATTGTTTACTGTTTAAGACTGAGTATTTTGAAGCGATGACCTAGGTAACTTAACCTCAATCCTAAGCTAATTATGAACTCCTGTTTGTTCGGGATTATCCTTTGATCTACAAACGGTGAGAGTAGCCCAATTGCCTCTTCTCAATAAGCTTACCATTTTGGGAATAATACTGGATGAATAGTTAGGAACATAGAATGCAAGAGAGAATTCACTCCTACCCGATTAGGGTTAGTAGAGAGGTTGTTCCCTTCAAGTGCTGATTCTGGGTCTTGAACAAGAGGCCTCACCCTTTCATTGGCCTGAGAGGGATTCGATTTGTTGATTAGATCACAAATCAATTGTTCATTAGGGGATCAATGGAACTTAAGGAACAAGAGGTAATTTCAGGGGTAAAACAAAGATTCGACGCAGTCGTTATTACGAGCAACCTGTGAAGGGTTAACTTACTAATCATGGTTATATCGAGTGAACATAATATATCTACAGTGAGGGGAGTTCAACTATGGGCTTAGTAGAATCACCCATTAGTTAACGAATGGAGGTTAGATTGGTCTAATGAGTTTAGCTGATTAATCTCGGATTGTTGGAGCCCATGATCTGTAGGTCCGCGAGGTCCCCCTACTAGCTCGTAAATGGATAAGCTTTAGGGTAGCTTGAGAAATTAATTTGAAACTTTTAAATTAAACGAAATAAGAGAATAAATATTTAAATATGATTTAAATATATGAAGATGATTAATGTGCAAAAATTTATTTATGAAATTAATTTAAGAAAATCAATTTTTGAATTAAAATGATTTAAAAGTCATTTTGTGTTTTAAAAAGAAAATGGAAAACCAATTTGTATGGTTACACAAAATAGAAAATGGATTTTCTCCATTACCATCATCTTTATGCTCACACAAAAACCATTATCTTCTCTATGATTCTCCAAGCATGAGCTGTAAGCCATGCACTCCATCCTTTGCATGTTCATCTAAATATATAAAGAAGATTGGAGTTGTTGGAGAAGAAAAAGGATACCGAATTTTGAGAGAAAAATTTTGGTGAAGAAGAAACTGTCTTCTTCAATTTGCTGCTGTGAGCTTTTCTTGTTTCTTCACATCTTCAAGTTGTTCTTGAGTCCCACAACTCTGCCTAAAGCTCCAAGAGCATAGTAGGGAAGGCTTTGAGGTGGTTCACATCGATATCAAGTGAAGACAACAGCTGAACAGATGTTTTCTTGGAGAGTTCATCAAAGGTATGTTCTGAAAACCCATTTTTGCCAAAATTAGTGAATTATAATGCTTATGGATCCTTGATACTTCTGCTGCATGTTGTTTAACTATTATAAAACTAACATACATCACATTTTATTAAATAAACTTGATGGACCAGGATAATTAGTCTCAAAGCCGGGAAAATAAAGTTAACTATTACAAAAAAACAATGAGTCAAGCGGTTCAAACAGGCGAATCGGGTCTTAAACCATCCAGACGAAGCCTCGTCTCTTTGATCGTGTAATAAATCCTTGTGATCATCGAGTAACACTAAACGAGTATAAACGATCGTGGCATGGATTGATTTCCTTTTAACTATGTGATGAAACATGAAGGCCATGCGATCGTGCAACGCATGTCTAAACGATCGAGTAGATGACAACTATGTGATGAAGCATGATCATCTAGACGATCGAGGACCAAACATCAAGCATCTCATACCGAGTGATCTAGTAGCCAGTGACTATGCGATGAAGCATGTTGGACTACACGATCGTTTAGTACGCGCGCATGCCATGCGTCGAGTATCACCTATGTGATCGTTTACCCCAAGCGTCTACGCGATCGAGTAGTCAATGCAACAAGATCAAGTAAACTCTTTACTCGATCGTTTAGCATCAGCCATGCGATCATTTAGTAAATACTACATGTTCGAGTAGAACTTTTCTACACGATCATTTAGCCAAATCTAAACAATCGTTTAGCCTGAGCTACACGATGCGACCAACCTTTGGTCTTCTTCCTCGATGAGAATAGCATCTCCATGCATGTTTGAAGCCCCATCACGAACAACTTAAACACAAAGAAACACTTGAACACAGACTTGATTGCTTGTTAATTATGTCCAAAAACGCAGAGGCCTTTACAAATTAACAATTGAAATGTAAAGAAAGCTTTAAATAGAGGTTTATCATCCCAAAATAATCCATCAACACATCCACAAACACATTTAACTCTTAAACGCATTGTAGAATACTTAAAACCCACCAACACTATAAAAGAAGTTCAATACATCAATAGAGTTTGGAATATCAGAACAACCTGGCTCTGATACCAATTGAAAAAACTCTAAATTAGAGAACTAGTGAATGAAAGTGAATCGTTCCAAACTCCATTGAGAAAGAACATAAACAATTACAGTCTAGAAAAACAGATTATGCATAACGAGTAAATTACAATATGCTTTTTTTAAGAACAAATAAGGGATAGAGTATGCAATACCTTTGAAGAACCCTTTCTTCAAGTATCCCTCGATCGTCCAACAACGCGTCCAACAACACGCACTCGAATGCAATGATTAGAACTCGACCTCAACGAGCAACTGGATGAACCTCGATCACAATCGAGTACAACTCGATCCTCGACCCTTGAACAGAACAAGAACACCCCACAAGAGTTACCTTGGTATTCTCAGTGTGAGAATCTAGGAGTTGTGGGCTCTGTATGATTTTGGATAGAGGAATGGAGGAAGTGAACGATTGAGTATGCGACAGAAGAAGGAAGTCTATCGTATAGACTTGATACTCGATCGTGTAGAAGAAGAAGCCTATCGTATAGACTTGGTACTCGATCGTGTAGCAACGAGTAACTATGGTATAGTAAACTCGATACTTGATTGTTTAGGCTGTGTAATACTATCGTTTAGTAAAATTCTTTTACTTGATAGTTTTTCTTTTCGTGAGACGATACGAATGAATCATCATTTGATTTGGAAAACTATTTTCCTTTTTATCTTACAGTTTCCATAAACCGCAAATAACCTCTCACTCAAGTTGGTTATTAAGAAAAAGAATTATTAATTATCACATAATCAATATACTATAAATAAACATAATAACTAACTTATCATATTATATTTATAATCTATAATTTTAATATTGCATCACATATAAACCATAGATCTTTTTCTATTTCATGGCACTTAATATAAATCATTTTTATATTATTTTCTCCAATCAAATAATGTATCAAATACATCATATCAATTATATCATATATAATTGAATCAATTTGATTATATAATATATAATCAAATTTGATCTTGTTAATTTGAACACTTCAAACTAACCTAAAATCTGATTCTCAACTTCAACCCATTGAGCTACCAAGGGAATGTTATGGGCCTGTAGCTTGAAGCTCCAATGGTACATGAATAACTGACTAAATTCTTTAATCATGATATACACCATCCATTTAACTGTCGGCCACTTCATTAAAGATTGATAACTGCATTCTTCGCACTATAGATATATTTTTGTGTCCATATAACGAATCAACAGTACGATGATCCTTCACAAATCGCTCGTAAGTATAACTGGGCTAATTTACTGTTTTGCCCATATAGTTACATCTAACTCCTTAAGTACCACCGATTTCCCTATGAACAATAAGTCATAGTCCCACTATGAATGTGTCCTCTCTTCCCAATAGAGGGTGTGATCACTATGTTCAAGACCCGAAATCAGCCCTTAAGGGAGCAATTTATCTACTTACCCCTGCTTCGGGGAAGAAGTGAATTCCGTCTTATGTAGCTGAGATCTCAGTTCCCAATCAGACGAATCCCCAAAATGGTAGGCTTGTTGAGTTGGCAATCTGGCCACTTTCACCCATACAAATCAAAGGACTGCCCTTATGAGCAGGAGTTCCCAACTCACTCAAGATTAAGGACATGTCACCTATGGTCATTCTAATGAAATGTAAGTCTCAATTATCAACGGTGTTATATAAAGAGACTAATCATTTCGTGGTCCGATCTTACACAACTCCACTCGCATGTCTCCACATAAATAGTCAGGATTAGACCATTTGTAGCACTTTCCAAAACTTGTAACTTCTACAAAACGGGCCATATCCGTAGTGTCACCAAGATAAGGTATCCCTCCTTTATCCATCTACTATAGACCATTTAGGTTATTACTTAAGGCATGATTCACATGTATGTCTCCACATACATGCTTAAGTTACACAAAATAACCGCAGATCTTAGTTTATTGGATTGAGTAAATGCTTATAAAATAATACTTATTTTATTAATAACAAAATGCTTACAAAATTTCTACATACTGCGAGACTACCAGGAGATTTAGGATACCAATCTCAACAATACCCATGTAAAGGGAGTTGACTATGAGGAGACTTTCTCACTTGTTGCTATGCTGAAGTCTATCCACATCCTCCTATCTATTGCTTCATATTATGACTATGAGATAAGGAAAATGGATGTCAAGACTGCTTTTCTGAATGGCAATCTTCAAGAGACCATTTATATGGTTCAACTCGAGGGATTCATAGCCTAAGGTCAAGAGCAAAAGGTTTGCAAGCTGAATTGATCCATTTATGCGCTGAAACAGGCATCTTAATCTTGGAACATAAGGTTTGATGCTACGATAAAATCTTATGGCTTTGACCATAATGTTAATGAACCTTGTGTGTACAAGAAAATCATCAACAGTTCAGTAGTTTTTCTAGTGTTGTATTTAGATGATATCCTACTCATTGGGAATGATGTAGGTTTACTGATTTCAGTTAAGAACTGACTAGCGACCCAATTCCAAGTGAAAGATTTGGGAGAGACTCAGTTTGTTCTTGGGATTCAGATCTTTCGGGATTGAAAGAACAAAGTGCTAGCATTGTGTCAGGCATCGTACATTGATAAAATGTTGATTAAGTACTTGATGTAGAACTCCAAAATGGGCTTATTTCCTTTTCGGCACGGAGTTACATTGTCTGAGAAACAGTGTCCTAAGACACGTCAAGAGGTTGAGGAAATGAGACGGGTCCCCTATGCATCTTCTATGGGCAGTTTGATGTATGCGATGTTATGTACTAGATCTGACATCTTCTATGTTGTGGGGATAGTTAGTAAATATCAGTCTAATCCAGGACAGGGTCGTTGGACAACCATCAAGAACATCCTCAAGTATCTTCGAAGAACAAGGGACTACATGCTTATGTATGGTTCTATGGATTTAATCCTTACAGGGTACACAAACTCTGATTTTCAGATTGATAAGGATTCTCAAAAATCCATTTCAGGATCAGTGTTCACTCTTAACGGAGGGGCTATAGTATGGCGAAGCACAAAGCAAGGGTGCATCGCTGACTCCACCTTTTATTGTGATAATAGTGGTGCCGTGGCAAATTCCTCTGAGCTTTGGAGTCACAAGCGCTACAAACATATAGAGTGGAAATACTATCTCATCCGAGAGATTGTGCATCGAGGGGACGTTATTTTCACGAAGATTGCTTCGGAGCACAATGTTGCTAATCCGTTTACGAAGGCTCTCACGGCAACAATATTTGAGGGTCACTTGCAGAGTATGGGTCTACGAGATCGAGTGCGGTTGGACTAGGGCAAGTGGAAGATGTTGTACTCGGCGTTTGTGCCCTAGTTATTGCTTTGTGTACTTGTAATGTGATTATCTTGTACACCCCACATTATACAAGATGAATATCTTGTCTAACTTGATCTTTTTGCGCGTTGTCTCAAAAATGAAAACAATTTTCATATTTATCCAACAGTTTCCATTAACTGTGCATAACCAACCACTAAGTTGGTTATTGGAGAAAACCGAAATCAATTATCTTATAATTAATTTTGGGTTGTTTTTAAATATAGAAAAATGAACAAACATATTTACAAAATATAGCAAAATTTTAGAACTATCAATGATAGATGTTGATAGACACTGATAGACTTCTATCAGTAGACACTGATAGAAGTCTATCAATGTCTATCAACATCTATCATTGATTGTTCTAAAATTTTGCTATATCTTGTAAATATTTTCAATAGTTTTACCATTTAAAATAATTTTCCATTAATTTATTATAAATAAATATAATAACTAATTTATCATATTATATTTATAACCTATAGTTTTAATATCACATCTTATACAATATATAAACCATAGTTATTTTTCTCCTTTATGGCATTTAATATAAATCATATTTATATTAATTCCTCCAATTAAATCATAATGTATCAAATACATTAAATCAATTATATTATATATAATCAAATTCCCTCTTGTTAATTTGAACACTTCAAACTAACCCAAAAACTGCTTCTCAACATGAATTCATTGAGCTACCAAGGGGACCTTATTTACCTGTAGCTTGAAGCTCCAACGGTACGTGAATAACTGACTAAACTCTTTCATCACGATATCCACCATCTGTTAACTGTCGGGCACTCCACTAGAGACCGATAGTTGCAGTCTTTGCACTATAGATATATTTTTGTGTCCATCAGATATAACCAATCAATAGTATGATGACCCTTCACAAATCGCTTGTAAGTACAGCTGGGTCAATTAACCATTTTGCCCCTATAGTTACACCTAACTCCTTAAGTGCCACCGATTATTCTAATGAACAATACATCATAGTCCCACTATGAGTAAACCCTTCTCAGGCCAAGAGAAGGTGTGACGCCACAATGTTTAAGTTTTGGAATCAGCCCTTAAGGGAGCAATTTATCTACTTACACCTACTTCGGGGAAGGAGTGAATTCCGTCTTGTGTAGTTGAGCTCTTAGCTCCCCAATTAGACGAATCCTCAAAGTGGTAGGTTTAAGTCAGCGATCTGGCCACTGACACCCATGCAAATCAAAGGACTGCTCTCATAGGCAGGAGTTCACAACTCACTTAGGATTAAGTCGACGATCTAGCCTCACATCCATGTTACCTATGGTCATCCTATTGAAATGAAAGTCTCTGTCATGAACGACGTTATATAATGAGACTAAACATTTCGTGATCTTATATAAACTTCTTTATATAGAGCATCCTTTCTCGCATGTCTAATACACAAATGGTCAGGATCAGACCATTTGTAGCACTTTACAATATTTGTAACACCTACAAAGCGGGTCACACTCATAGTGTCACTAGGATAAGGTTTCTCTCCTTTATCCATATACTATAGATCTTTCACTTAAAGCACGATCCACTTGTATGTCTCCATAGGTTATCACTTAAAGCACGATGTACAAGTCTCCACATACATGCTTAAGTTACAACGATAACTAGGGATCTTAGTTTATTGATTTGTGGTTAATGCAACTAAAATATTTCATATTTTATAGACTGAAGTGAATAAAATATCTCATATTATAAATCACCAAACGTTTGGTCACACAGATGTTTACAAACTACAGGACAATACGAGATTTAGGGCATCAACCCCAACAATCTCTCACTTGTTCTGAAGCTAGTGGGGTGTACAAGATAATCACATTATAAGTACACAAAGTAATAAACTAGGGCACAAACGCCCAGTACAACAACATTACCTTTATATGCATTTGATTGTATCAAGTTGATATAGAAAAATGTTGGATCACAGATTTAATCATTACAAGTTATGTGCATTTGTGTTTTTAGTTGAGTAAAAGTTGTGGATTAAACAGTTGTTATTGTTTAATGGGTACTAAAGTGTATCAATGATAGACCATATCAATGACATTACTTCAAATTTAGTATGTACTCGATTTTGTATTTTAAATATAGAAAAAAATATTCAATCATTGCAAATTATGTGCATTTGTGCTTTTTATAGAGAAAAAGTTCGGTTATTCTTTAATACATGTTGAAGTCTATCACTAATTGAAACTATACTTTCCATTGACATTACTTCATGTTATTACTACTTTCTTCATAGTGACAAAACTAGTCACCAAGACTTCAAAATGTATTGACAAAAATTATAGGTTATCATTCAAAGACTTGCATCACAAACAAATTGAATGTATTTACTACTAACATAAATGGAAAAAAGAATGTTCTTTATTTCCCAAATAGAATGATTCTTATCAAAATATAATGCCTACGTCATTGTAAAAATGGTATAGACTTCCAGTTAGAGATAGACTTCGCAGTGATGTTACCTTCATATGTAGTTGATTTTATCATGTTGATGTACAAAAATGTTGGACCACAAGTTTAATCATTGCAAGTTATGTGCATTTGTGTTTTCATTGAGAAGAAGTTGTGGATTAAATAGTTGTTAGTGTTTAATGGGTATTAAAGTCTATCAATGATAGACCATATCAGTGACATTACTTCAAATTTATGCTGCCTCTTTAATATGTACTCAATTTTGTATTTTTAATATAGAAAAATATTAAATCATTGCAAATTATGTGCATTTGTGTTTTCTATTGAGAAAAAGTTATGTTGTTCTTTAATACATGTTGAAGTCTATTAGTGATAGAAACTATTAGTAAAGTCTTATCACCGATAGAAACTCACTACAAGAAATTTGACTTCTCTCGACGTCACATTTTGTCGGAAAAGTGTGGAAAAAGTGTCGGGAGAGCCTTTCCCGACAAATAAAAGGTCGTCGAGAGTTTGGTCAGGAGAAACCCATCGGGAGAGGATCTCCCGATGCTCTTTAAAACGGCGTCGAGAGATAGTCGGTGAACTCCCAACCCACATATAGGGCGTCAGGAGTTCCAAGAACTGCCGACGCCTAATATACGACGTTGGAAGTTCTTTGAACTCCCGATGCCCTATATGTGCATCAGGAGTTCCCCGAATAAACTCCCGACGCCTTATATGTGCGTCGGGAGAGTTCCCCGACTAACTCCCGACGCCGTTTTAAAAGTGCGTCGAGAGATCCCAAACTTCCGACGATTGTTCTATGCGTTCGGAGTTCCAGAGATCCTGACGGTTTTATTTAATGCGTCAGGAGATACAAGAACTCCCGACGCAGTAATATATGTGTGGGGAGTTCATTCATTAGTTGAAAATTATTTTTAATCTATCGTTTGTAATTTTTAAAATTTGATCTGAAAACCTATAAAACATAGTCAACCAAATAAAGATTCACATAATTAAACAACGAAAATGATGTCCATATTTAAACAAGTAAATAAAAAATTATATCCAAACGAAGTTGTTACTAGAAGTTCATAAACATTCATATCACAAATACATAAAAGAAATAAAATCAAAACAACTTCTAGAACACGTCTTGATACAACATCTTCAACAATTGTCCCAGTTCATCTCCGAACAACATTCTACAATAAAACAAAACATTCAAATGTTTATATTAGTAAACATCCATAACATTTAAAACTTCAATACGGGTGGTAATGAAACTCCTACTCACCCCCACGAACAACATGTAACCTCCCAAACATAAAAAATACACAAAACGAGTAAACAATGACCAACACACATAAAACTCAAACTTTATCCCCAAAATGGTTTAACCCAATCTCAACCCCCCCTCCCACCACAACATATTAAACTTCGTAAACATTAATAAATACACAAAACTCTGAGTTCAAGGACAAGACGCGTGTAATGAAACTCTACCCACCCCCACGAAAACATGCACTCCCGAACATCAAAAACACAAAAAACGAGTAAACAATGACCAGCACACATAAAATACAAAACTTTGTCCGCAAAATGATTTAACAACATCTCAATCCCCCCTCCCCCAACCACAACACATTAAACTTTGTCGAGTTCAAGGACAAGGCGGGTGTAATGAAACTCTACCACCCCCACGACAAAATAAACCTCCCGAACATAAAAAACACAAAAAACGAGTAAACAATGACCAACACACATAAAACTCAAACTTTGTCCCCAAATCGGTTTAACCGAATCTCACACCCTGCCCCCCCCCCCCCACCACAAAACAATAAACTTCGTAAATATACATAAATATACAAGACTTCGAGTTCAAGGACAGAACGTGGTAATGAAACTCTATCCACCCCTACGACAACATGGAACCTCCCGAACATAAAAAATACAAAACGAGTAAACAATGACCAACACACATCAAACTCAGACTTTGTCCCCAAAATCGTTTAACCCAACTCAACCCCCCCACCATAAACCATTAACTTCGTAACATTATAAAAACACAAGAACTCCGAGTTCAAGCATAAAACGGGTGTAATGAAACTCTACCCATCCCCCACGACAAACATGGAACCTCCAGAATATAAAAAACAACAAAACGAGTAAACAATGACCAACACACATAAAACTCAAACTTTGTCATCAAAATAGTTTAACCTTAATCTCAACCACCCCTTCCCCCACAACACATTAAACTTCGTAAATATTCATAAATATACAAGAACTCCGGTTCAAGGACAAGACGAGTGTAATGAAACTCTACCACACCCCACGACAAACATGGAACCTCCCGAACATAAAAAGCACACAAAACGAGTCAACAATTACCAACACATATCCAAACTCAAACTTGTCCCCAAAATGGTTTAACCCAATTTCAACCCTCCCCATCACAACACATTAAACTTCGAGTTCAAGGACAAGACGGGTGTAATGAAACTCTACCACCTCCCACAAAAAACATGGAACCCCGAACATCAAAAACACACAAAACGAGTAAACAATGACCAACACACATAAAACTCAAACTTTGTCCCCAAAATGGTTTAACCCAATCTCAACCCCCCCCCCACCACAACACATTAAACTTCGTTAATATTCATAAATACACAAGAACTCCGAGTTCAAGGACAAGAAGGGTGCAATGAAACTCTACCTACCCCCCACGACAAACATGGAAACCTCCCGAACATCAAAAACACAATAAACGAGTAAACAATGACCAACACACATAAACTCAAACTTTGTCCCCAACATGGTTTAACCAATCTCAACCCCCCCCCCCCCCCCCTCACCACACAACACATTAAACTCGTAAATATTCATAAATACACAAGAACTCCGAGTTCAAGGACAAGACGGTGTAATGAAACTCTACCCACCCCCACGACAAAACATGAAATCTCCCGAACATCAAAAAACACACAAACGAGTAAACAATGACACAACACACATAAACTAAATCTTTGTCCCAAATGGTTTAACATTATTGGATGTTTTATGTCGGTTGAAAAAAAATGATCTCAACCGACATTGAAGCCTCCCATTATTTATTTTATTTATTTTTTTAAAAAATTATCAAAATTAAATTTTGATTTCCCTCTCGCGCGTGCCCTAACTTTCATCTCTCAGCTCTTTCACTTACCAAACGTACTGCAATGCCATCGAAGCCGTCGAAGCTTCCTCGTAGTGCCCTAAAATTTCTTCTCTCAGTAGTCGTTGGTCGCCCGTTTGCCTTCGGTGGGTTTGTCTTCATCGGCGCGTCATCGGAAACGAGTCTTCATCTAAGTTCTCCATCAACAGGTATATTTGAAAACAACATTTTCGTTTGCCTTCAGGTGGGGTTGTCTTCCTCTGTATTTGATTATGTTTATAAACACAGGTATATCCTCTGTCGTCGTCATCCAAGCTTCTCCATCGCAGATATATCCTTTGTCAAGTTTCTGATACAAACTAATTGCATCCCATAATTTTTTGATTGCATTTCATTTGCCCTTGTGATTGCATTTCCCACCACCTGAAATTACCATTCTTTTTTTCAAAAAAGAAATTTTCATCAGTCTCATTTTCAAAGCTTATTATTTTTTGTTTTTTTTCTTGTTTGCATTCAATCGTTGTTGGATTTTGTGAATTTTGTTTGACTATTTATGAATGGATTTGAATGTTGAATGGATCTTGTTGGATTTTGTTGAATCTGTTTGACTATTTCTGAATGGATATGAATGTTGATTTTGCATTTCATTTGCCCTCTTGATTGCATTTGTTCTTTTGCATCAAATAAACATGTGTTGCTTTATGTTTTTGAACTAATACATTGTGATGTTTGGGACTACATCATGTTGCTTCTTCTCATGCTAGTTATCGTTGTTTTGTATTCATTGTTAGCTTTTCTTGAAGTATTTATAGAAAGAATCTAACTCTAAGGACACGGTTTTATTGTGATATTGTTTAGATTGATGGAATTTTGAACTTTGCTGAGTTTTTGCTTTTTTAACTTTTCTTTTCGTCGATAGGAACTGCAGTCCCTTGATATTGACTCATACGAAAACACAGTCTAAGGACACGGTTTATGTGATATTTGTTTGGATTGATATTTGTTTTGATTCAATACTTGATTTTAAGTGAATTTTTTCATTTGTTAGGTTCAAGTTTGACGTGTAAGGCTAAATTTTGATTCTTGGGGATTTGGAAGAAGATAGGACATTGCATTGGACGTGTTTAAAAGGTTGACAAGTGGAGAAGGTGCACCCAACACAAAAAGACTTTCATAACAACATTAATAACAAGGACAAGGTATATTTATAGATGCTTATCTTAAAAGTCTAGTTGTTCTAAATTTGTTGCAGTTGCATATTTTCAATCATAATTTTATGCTTTTAAATTTTCCCTTGTTATTATTATTATTATTATTTTTTTGTAGATAAGTTACATATTTTACAATCATGGATAAGTCATGGATGAAAATGAATAAAATGTCAAGTTGAGTATAGTTTAGGGGTCGAGGTGTTTATTAAAATGGTTTACAACATTCAAATATACTGAATGTCATGAGTTGTCCATATTTGAAGTGTGCTAATGCAAGACTTCTAGATGGAACAAAATAAGAAAAACTTATTTTTTAATGGTATAGATCAAAGTTATTAGACATGATTTTTAATGGTGAATCATTACGATTAAGAGGAACAATGAAAATGTGTCTACTAGTGAAAGAGACGAAGCTTGATGAGGATGATGTTGATGTTGATAACACAATTGGAATTTGAGGCTGCATACAATAACTATTTTAGTGGAAATCCGATAATTTTGAAAAATTATTAGATGATGCGAAGAACCATTGTACCCAAATTGTAAAACTTTTTCCAAAATATCTACATTGGTAAAGTTATATAATTTAAAATCTAAATTTGGATCGGAGCGATAAAAGTTTCATGAGTTGTTGGAATTAATTCATGACATATTACCTAGTCCTAATGAAATTCCAACTTCTACTTATGAAGCAAAAAAGATGTTGGGTACCTTGGAATGAAGTACGAGAAGATTCATACATGTAGAAATGATTGTTGCTTATTTAGAAAAGAACTCTTTAATCCAAATGTATGCCCCATTTGTGGTACATCAAAGATGGAAGCTTCAAAAAAATTAAACGAAAAGGCTAAGAATATCCAGCAAAAGTCATGTGGTATTTCCTCCCAATTCCAAGATTTGAAAGAATGTTTCGAAGTAAAGAGACAACAAGTTTATTGACGTGCATGCTAAAAAAAAAAAGAAACAGATGGTTTATTAAAACATCCCAAAGATGCCCTATCGTGGAAAAAAATAAGACAATTTGTGGCAGAGTGTTGGGTCAGAACCTAGAAATTCTTCGTTTGTGCTCTTTCGGCAGATGGAGGTAAATCGCATGGAGATCTGAGCAGTAGATATAGTTGTTGGCCAGTGATGTTAGTGACGTACAATCTACCTCCATGGTTGTGTATGAAGCGAAAATTTTTTATGTTGACTGCAACTATATCTGGTCCTAAACAACTGGGAAATGACATAGATGTTTTATTTAGCTCCATTAGTAATGACTTGAAAAAACTTTGAAAATGGGGTAGAATGTTCGATGCATATGAAGAACAACGTTTCATGTTATAAAGCCATTTTATTATGGACCATTAATGATTTTCCTGCGTATGGTAACTTGTGTATTGTACGGTTAAAGGATATCATTCATGACAATTTGTGGAGAGAATACTTCATCCACTTATTTACCAAAAGGGAAGAGGATGAACATATCTCGGGCATCACAAGTTTCTACCCCGCCATCATCCATATAGGAAACAAAAGAAAGCTTTTTAATGACGCACAAGAATTAGAATTTGGTCCAAAAACCATTGAATGGGAAGAAATTCTTGCAGAAAAAAGTAGTATCAATATTTCATTTGGTAAGAAAAGTATCAAAGAAAAGAACAGTGGATGATAACACTTCAACTTATTGGAAGAAAAAAATCTATTCTTTTTGAGTTAGAATATTGGAAAGTATCTTGACGTGCGACATTGTTTAGACGTGATGCATATTGAAAAATTTATGTGCAAATATTATTGGCACATTGCTTGATATTCCTAGTAAAACAAAGATGGAATAAATAATCGATTAGATTTGATTGAATTGAACATAATCAGAGTTAGCCCCTCAAGTAGGAGATAAAAAAGTCTTTTTACCTCCCGCATGTTATACATTAACACGAGCTGAGAAATTGAGCTTTTGTAAGGTACTATCAGAAATTAAAGTACTTGAAGGCTATTCATCTAACATTCAAAGTTTAGTATCACTCACAGATTTGAAACTTTATGGACTTAAGTCGCATGACCATCACGTTCTTATGAAACAATTATTATCGGTAGCCATTCGTGATATTTTACCCAAACATGTAAGACTTGCAATTACTCGCCTATGCTTAGACTTGGAATTACTCGCCTATGCTTCTTCTTTAATGCTATATGTTGCAAGGCGATCGATTCATTTCAGTTAAAGGGTATACAAGAGGATATTGTTGTCACTCTATGCCTCTTAGAGAAGTATTTTCCTCCATCATTATTCACAATAATGGTACACCTTGTAGTGCATCTCGTAAGAGAAGTTGAGTTTTGTGGACCTGTTTATTTGAGGTGGATGTATCCTTTTGAACGATACATGAAAGTGTTGAAAACTTATGTACGAAATAGAAATCGACCAGAAGGATGTGTTGGAGAAAATTATATTGTTGAAGAGACTATAGAGTTTTGTTCTGAATTCGTATCTGGTGTTAATTCTATTGGGCTAAACTTATCAACAAAGAAAGCGAACTCAAACATTGATAGAGCATTGTTAGCTGTTTCTTTTATCAGATCGAGTAAGGATGAGTTGGATCAAGCTTATCTTTATGTCCTTCAAAATGTAAATGATGTGCTTTCTTACGTCGAGTATGTATATCTTCATCTTATTCTTGTTTTAGGTTACTTGATTATTCAATAATCTATTAACTTTGTCATTTATAATAGGCAAAATATGGATATTTTTTCTAAGCTCAATTCTGGTAAAAATAAAAGTAGAAAGTGGCTTCAAGAAGAGCATAATCGTACATTCAGTCGGTGGTTGTCCACACGGGTAATCTCTAGAGACCTACTATTTGATATATAATTAAATGTTAACTACTAAAATATTATGAAATATATCGTAGGTTTCACTAGCTCTTGAAGTACCCAAAAATTCCGTATCGCCTTCTTTGAGATGGATAGCTAATGGACCTTGTCCAACTGTAGTAAAATATTTTGGTTATGTGGTCAATGGTTACTACTATCACACAAAGAATCGCGATGATGTTAGGAGAGTTAAAAATAGTGGAGTTAGTATAACGACTACCACAATGCAAGTCTCTAGTGCTAAGGATAAAAGGCCTATCATGTCAGATATAACCTTTTATGGTGTAATACAAGAAATATGGGAGCTTGACTATCATGGATTATCATTTATTTTATTCAAATGTAATTAGGTTGAGAATAGAACTAGAGTCAAAA
>NC_052349.1:62429008-62433057 GCF_009727055.1 Benincasa hispida
ATGAAGTTACTCGAGAATGTGCCAATCGGATTGTAAGTATATATTATGCAAAATTTAAGATGACATATATATAAGTTTAAGATGATATAGATATTGTGTGAAAATTGTAATATGTTTTACAGGATAAATTGGCTGAAGTTCATGAAGGTGAAGATGTTCTCACCAAAGCATTGGGTACGGAAGAACATTGGGACGTGTTAGAAGAATGAGTGATTTTGTTTCCCATTCTCAATATTTCAAATTAGTAAAACCAAAGTCCTCTATGAGCTAAAAAACTGAAGGAGGCCCTAGTCAAAAAATTGTTCGACATGGTAAAATGTCAAGAGAAAGAACTAATAGTAAACAATCTCATCAGTCCAAATCATTTGTTGGAAGTGTTGCACTAAGTGCATCTAAAGAAGATACTGAGAAGATGTCTAAAGAAGAAGATACTGAGAAGATGTCTAAAGAAGATTGGAGGTAATTTATTTATTGTGACTTTTAAATTTTAATCATATTGTACGTGCTTAACCATGCATGACAAGTTCTTTTAAATTTGTTAAGGGGACACCATGCCACTTGACTATAGGAACTGTAGATAATATTGTTGCAGTAGTCATAGCATTTGATGATGATGTGTCATGTTTAACCGTGAAAGTTCTGATTGACATTGTCATTGGAGAAGATTTGCCTATCCCAATTCTTATGAAGGGTAAAATAGAGTTCTTAAAGCAAGCAATGGGCAACTTCGTAAAATGGCCTCGTGAACTTGTAGTTATGGATGACAAGAAAAAAGTATGCTTCCTTTTCAGTTTATAAGTTTGGTTATTTATTATTTTTCCTACTTTGAATTTTTGTAACTTTGGTTATGGTAGGATCAATCACCAATTAAGAACTTCAGCCAGTCCTCCAAATATGCTAATGCTAATGGTACTATCAAATTATTGAACGCACATGCCATGCATAACATGAACGATGTAGACATGATTCGTATCTCTTTGGACAAGCATATATTTGAAAGAGACAAATTTATTTATTTAGGTCGTGATGATTTGCTCCAATATTGCAATATGGTTGAAATAGGCCACATGTGTATTTTAACATACATTGCGTAAGTATTACTCATCTAAATTCACTCATGTATACTTTATTTCATGTTGATAAATAATAATTTTTACTTTGTTTAGGCATCTTTGGGATGAATGTGGTCGTGATATTACGAAGAAGTTTTTTTTTATAATTGATCAAGCAAGAATATCGCCACATGTGAAGTCTCAAGATATCCGATCCAAAAATTTAGCCAATCAACTAAAATTGGCTAATTTAGACCAAATAGTCCTCATTCCATATAACACAGGGTAAGTAAATTGTGTTTGTGTTGTGGCTAATTTGCATTATACACGTACTAATATTTCAAAATTATTGCTTATTATCGTTATCATTGGATATTGATTGTAATCAATCTACAAGAAAACTGTATTTATGTTTTGGATTCTCTTCGAAGCAAGGTTCAAGAGGATTTTCATGGAGTTATAAATATGTAAGTGTAATTGAACTTTCATAGCTCTTAATTGAAGTATTTATGTTTAATTAATGTTTTTAAACTATTTAGTGAATTGAAAACATGGCAAGCCAAGCACAATCTCCAATACTATCGGCCTTCTCCAAAATGGAAACCTGTAAAGGTAAATTTAACAATTGTTTTCAACTTTATATACAGTGCCCTCGTCAATTAGATTCTGTAGGATGCGGGTACTATGTGCAAAAGTATATACATGAAATAGTGCATAATCCTACTACTCCCATTACTAGTCTCGTACGTAAATTATTTATTTTTTATATAGTGCTAGCTTTAATTTAATAAATGGACGTAAACTTATGTTGGGTTTATCTTTTTTCTTTTCCTTTTTGTAGTTCAATACAAAAGATGCAGAATACGCAAGGAGAGATCGACGTAATTCGGACCCAATGGGCAAGTTTTGTTGGCCGATTTATATGAGGATGTAATTCTTGTTTTTTTGTCTCAATAGAATGTAAATGCTAGTTATAAAAATGAGAGAAATATTTGAAAGTCCCACATGAACACATGATAAAAATCATAAGGACTGATTAATTATTTATTGATTTTCTTGTCAATTCTGATTCTCTGCAGCTGAGGACTGGTTAAACCCCAGCATCATTCTAGAGGTTTTCGAAGCACAGTCAGCTAGGATGTCTGTTGAATGTACCAAAGAACTTAGCAACTTTACCAATCAAGAAGAGGGTGAGTCTGCTTCTACCTGGATGAAAAATGGAATTTAATCTATACATGACAGTGATGATTTGTTCTAAGCCAGTGGAGATTTTCATAATTATCCTTTATTGTTCGAAGACTGTTCTTGCCATTGGACCTGGTAATGCTTCTTTATCCTATGATAGAATGCTTCAAAATGCTGACTCGGAGATGGAGGAAGAAGAGTAAGAATGATATTGTGTTTGCTTCTTCAACTAAATAGTGTCCTTATCTTTTTTATTTAGACCTCCTGTTGATCTTTTACATTTTTATATTGAAGACACTTTTTTAGACTTGCAGATCTTCTCATCTTCACCAATTTTAGAAAAATGAAGTTTTTGGACGAAAAATGATGGACTAAATTGAATAACTTCGTTAAAATTTATAAATTTTTAAAATACTTCAAATCCAAGCTGTTGATGCTGCAGGTTTTGTTGATGCTACTATTGATGCTGTAGGTTTTATTGTACTGCAAGTTTTGTTGATGTTGCAGGTTTTGTTGATGCTGCAGATTTGTGTAAGGATGTAATTCTTATTTTTTTTTGTCTCAATAGAATGTAAATAGTAGCTTAGAATGAATTTATGGATAAATTCATAGGTGGAAGACATGATCTGTTTATTATTGGAAGTTGTATTCTGGTATTGTGATTCTTATTTATTGTAAATGGTAGTTTGTGGGTTATTCATGCACTATGGTAGTCTTTGTGATGACTTTTGCGGTTTGAAGTATATTGTGAGCTAAATTTTCTTATTGATGTATGTGTTCTTGAATATTCATTTTTTGGGAATTCTGATAGTTTTGTTGAGAACAAGTCGTTGTGAAATATTTTTGGGAGTGTGTTTCTTTGAATAGATTCAAGGTAAATTTTTGGTTTTGTTGTGGTAGCATCGTTATGCTACCGAAAATTTTTCAAAGTCTGGTTCTGGTATTGTGGATAAATTCATAGGTGGAGAACAAATATTGATGAGTATATGTAATGGATTAGAAATATTGATTCTTGTTTGTGGATAAATTCATAGGTGGAAGACAAATATTGATGGGCTTACCATGCAATTTTTTTATACTATTTAATATAAAACAATGACGGACATTTCCTAACCTAACACGAGACAAATAATGTCGTTTTTAACTTATTTGACCAAAAAAATTGATTCGGCAACGGAATTTAAGAAAAAATGGATAGATTCGGGCTTCAATGTCGGTTAAGAATTCAAGAAAACAGGCTTTAATGTCGGTTAAAAATTAAAGAAAACAGGCTTTTTAATGTCGGTTGCAAGACTTTCAATATCGGTTGCAACCGACATTGAAGGTCTTTGATGTCAGTTGCAACCAACATTGAAGGTCTTTGATGTCAGTTGCAACCGACATTGAAGGTCTTTAATATCGGTCGCAACTGACATTGAAGGTCGCAATATTGGTGTTACTGAAGGCCTTTAATGTCGGTTTAAAACCGCCATTAAAGGCCTTTAATAACACTACCTTTAATGTTGGTTGCCAACCTACATTAAAGCTCTTTAATGTCGGTTTAAAAACAAGGCCAAATTTCTTCTAGTAAAACTTTGTCCACAAAATGGTTTAACCCAATCTCAATCCCCCCCACCACAACATATTAAACTTCGTAAACATCCATAAATACACAAGAACTCCGAGTTTTAGGACAAGACGAGTGTAATGAAACTCTACTCATCCCCCATGAAAAATATGGAATCTCCCGAACATCAAAAACACACAAAACGAGTAAACAATGACCAACACACATAAAACTCAAACTTTGTCCCCGAAATGGTTTAACCAAAT
>NC_052349.1:62434067-62437291 GCF_009727055.1 Benincasa hispida
AAAATACACAAAACGAGTAAACAATGACCAACACACATAAAACTCAAACTTTGTTCCTAAAATGGTTTAACCCAATCTCAACCCCCCTCCCCTACCACAACACATTAAACTTCGTAAATATTCATAAATACACAAGAACTCCGAGTTCAAGGACAAGACGGGTGTAATGAAACTCTACCCACCCCCCACGACAAACATGGAACCTCTCGAACATAAAAAACACACAAAACGAGTAAACAATGATGAACACACATAAAACTCAAACTTTTTCCCCAAAATGGTTTAACGCAATCTCAACCCCCCTCCTCCACTACAACACATTAAACTTCGTAAACATTCATAAATACACAAGAACTCTTAGTTCAAGGACAAGACGGGTAATGAAACTTTACCCACCCCCAACGACAAACATGTAATCTCCCGGACATCAAAAACACACAAAACGAGTAAACAATGGCCAACACACATAAAACTCAAACTTTGTCCCCAAAATGGTTTAACCCAATCTCAACCCCCTTCCCCCACCACAACACAATAAACTTCGTAAACATTCATAAATACATAAGAACTCTGAGTTCAAAGACAAGACGAGTGTAATGAAACTCTACCCACCCTCCACGACAAACATGAACCTTACATTAAAAACACACAAAACGAGTAAACAATGACCAACGCACATAAAACTTAAACTTTATCCCTAAAATGGTTTAACCCAATCTCAATCCCCCCTCCCCCATCACAATACATTAAACTTCGTAAACATTCTTAAATACACAAGAACTCCAAGTTTAAGGACCCCCCACGACAAACATGGAACCTCCCGAATATAAAAAACACACAAAACGAGTAAACAGTGACCAACACACATAAACTCAAACTTTGTCCCAAAATGGTTTAACCCAATCTCAACCCCCCCACCACCACACAAAACAATAACCTGGATTAGAGGACAAAGTACAAAGTATTTATTAAGCATTGAGTTCCATAAGTTTCATTTTTTAAGGCAAAATAAACACATAGGTCCCTAAACTGTTTAAATTGTCTAACAACTTTCAAATGTTTTATTTAGTGCGTCTCCAAGCTTTCAATTTTGTGTCTATTATAGGCCTTTCATCTATTCAACATCTTCTAAAATTTACAAGCCTATTGGACACAAAATTTAAAGTTCAATTTTCTATTAGACACAAAATTTAGTTTTATGTCTAGTAGATTCTTTAAACTTTTTTAAAATATTAAATGTGTTAGGGACCTATTAAGTACCAAATTGGAGGTTTAAAGATTTATTTGATATTTTTTAGATTTATAGATTTATTAGATACAAACATATAAGCATAAAAAAGTTCATATACTAAAAATAGCACATAGCATCTATGTACTAATTTTCTTTCTCCTTTCAAGGAAAGTTCAAATATTAAATCATGCATGCTTAGGCTCCAAATAACTAACATCATATCATTTTTTAGACATAAAGATAGTGTTATAATCAACTTGAAACTTAAAAGAATGTAATAATGTTTATCTCTAACGAATTATGACATGTTCGTTATAAAATTACTCTATAGAATTTTAGAGAATTGTAAAACAAATATATGATGCAAAATTGACGAGATCTTAACAAAAGCGACATGTACCGATATGGGATGATAAACATGTGCATTAGTTAAAATTTAAAATTTGTATCAAAGTTGATATTATTGAAATCTAGTGAAATTGACACAATCTTTAACATTGTTTTTTTTTTATTAGTGGGTTAATTAATTGTAATATTTATCAAAGTTGAGGTCTAATTTGATTAAATTGAAAGTCACGAATAGAAATGGTTACACACATTTAAATGGGCATGATTTGTACAAAAGGATGTGAAATAATGATTTAAATAAATATACAAGATAAAATGGGATGATAAACGGCGGCGACTGAATGAAACGATGAGACGACGGCGGCGGCGGCGGGCACTTGATTGCAGCTGCTGACCGAAAGGGAGGAGCGACGATGGCGACGGAAAAAGAGAGGAAAATGGGAGAGGGAGGGAAAGGAGTGGGGGGAGTGCGAACGGCAGTGGCTGCGGCGGGGAAGGAGGGGAAAAATGGGAGAGGGAGGGAGAAGAGAGGGGAAGAATGGGGAAAATGGGAGAAGAAGTGGCGGTGAGGGGAAAATGGGAGAAAGAGAGGCGGAATGGCGAAGCGACGGGGAGGCGAAACAGCACGGGAAGAGGTGGGGGTGGCGTGGGTTAGGGTCTTATGGAAGAAATGGGGAAAGAAATGGGGAAGATAGGGAAGAAGGGGTCTGGTTTAAACTGGACCCCTCTCCCGATGCTGCCCAACGGGCATCCGAAGAGCCGTCGGAAGTTCCATGGGAACTCCCGACGGCTAACATATAGCGTTGGGAGTTCCCTTTCGCCTTTTTTTATTCGTTGGGAGTTCCCTGTGAACTCCTGACAGCGGTTTTAGTCGTTAGGAGTTCCCGGCGAATTCTTGATGAGCCTTTACGGCATCGGGAGAGACAGTCTCTCTCGACGACCAAACTCCCGAATGTAACAACCCAAATTTGTATGCATACACTACAAGAAATTAAATGTCAAATGTTAAGCAGGACGAAATTTTATTTAAAGGGGTGGTAAATATAATACCTTAACTCTAATTTAGAAAGCAGGAAAAACAAATAAAATATATAATTAAGAATGAAAAATATACAAACTTAATAGGAAAGTCGGGTGGAAATTTAGAATTAGACAAAAAAAATAAGAAATTTATTAATTATCCAAAAATAATGAATAAGAGGGTAGAATCAGGGAGGATTAATTAGAAGTTGGACGCTAGCTAATTCAAGAGACAAAGGACAATAGATAACTTTTTGTTTGGGCACTACTTATTGGATGAATTGGAGGCGAATTAATTGCCCATATACTCTTAAAGTTTGAAAGAGTTAAAAAGGGGAAGTGGAATCCACAAGCAGTAAAGGCAACCCACGCGTGAAAAACTAACGAGATTGGAGAGAAAATTGGAGAGAGCGAGAGTGGAGAGAAAATTGGAGAGAGGGAGAGTAAAGAGAGCGAGATTCTCAGCGAGACAGTGGGAGAGAGCGGGAGCAAGAGCAAGAGCGAGACCAGCGAGAGCGAGAGTCACGAGAGCCAAACTAGCGAGAAAGCTGGAGAGAGCGAGATTCTGAGAACAAAGAGAGCGAGATTTGGATAGAAGCATGGATTATGTGTTGAATTTGGCCAC
>NC_052349.1:62440726-62542814 GCF_009727055.1 Benincasa hispida
TGTTTTATGGATCCTGGTGTTTTGTAAAATAAACTTTTTATATAGTTTTCTACCTAATTAATAAAATCTTAGATATGTTCTTTTGAGATTTTTTTACCAAAACTCATCTCATAATAGAAAAGTCTAAGTATGCATGTCGTAGTGGTCGGACCATAATATGTAAGGATCCGGTCGTTACACCGACGCTCGATTAAGGCGTCGAGAGAACTCATTTTTCTTGTAGTGACTATTAGCGATAGACTTCCTAGTGTAATGACCCGAGTTCAGGAGGGGTACATGAATGAACAGATATCACATTCAAATGAGGGGGATCCTGTGAATATGAAAGTATGATTAAGAAATGCTTAAAAGATTGAAAGTTACTACCTATACCAACATTGTGCACCTTCCTTTTCGGTGGCTCAATCATAAAAACTCCAAAGTTAAGCATGCTTAGCTTGGAGAACTTTCATTTCTAAAAAGCATTCAAGGTAAGGGAAGATGACGTGCCAAGTCGCAGGGGATGTAGGGTAATGCTAGGGCCATCAGGGGTCGAATCTGAATTTTGAATCCTGGTCCGGATCCTGGGCGTAGGGTATTACACCCAATGACATTACTTCATGTTATTACTACTTTCTTCATAGTGATATCACTAGTCACTGAGACTTCAAAATGTATTGATAAAAATTGTAGGTTATCATTGAAAGACTTGAGTCACAAATAAATTGAATGTATTTACTACTAACAAAAATGGAAAAAAGAATTCATTCTTCAAATAGAATGATTCTTGTCAACGATATAATGCATGCATCATTGTAAAAATAGTGTAAATTTCTCTTTGCCAATTATAATATTCTTTGTTATTTTTTGTTCCAGTTCACCTTGCTCGACTATTGCAAACTGGAGGTAGTATATTCATGTCAATCCCTATATAATTCCAGTTAGCATGCTTACCAATTGCTTAATCATAATTCCAAATAATTGTAAAAGAAAGAAAAAACACAAATTATAGTTTCCTGTTACAATGATAACATTTATAGAAGACATAATCTATTAGGAGTCTATCAATAGATTATGTCTTCTATCAGTGATAGACTAATGTTGTAGAGTGATATTAGTCAAACATTAACTCATCAAATCTCAAAGAAAAATCAAAGTAGATGAACTGTGCATGATTCTTCCTCGAAAATTAAATCAAATTTTAATAAAACAATAATGCCTAGTAAATCCTCAGAATTGAATTAACAACAATCATCAATTGAATAGCAATGAAGCCTATAAAAGCACAAATTAAATCCAATTTCAAGAATGAGATGAAGCTGAATGGAAAAATAAATGAGGAAGAATCACCCAAAACAGAGATGAAATCTGAGAACAAATAAAAAAAACTTAACAATATGCACCGGCAAGGAGCCTAAACAGAGATGAATCGTGCCTAGAAAAGCATAAACTGAGAGGATGAGAAAAAAACTGAGAAAAATCCAAAAAACTTAGATTAAATTTGATCATACCAACAAATCCAAGAAGAAATTTGATCGCACAACGAACTATCGAATGTAAGGAAACTATCAAACGCAAGGAAAGGGGAAGAGAATTGCCGGTAGATGCAAAATAAAATAGAAGAGAATCTCCTGTTGAACAGAAAAGAGATGAGAATCAAACGTAAAATTGAGAATCAATTTTGTTTTTGGCAGAATCTCCAAAAACTACCTAAAAGAAAATCTAAACTGAGAGAATAAAGAATAGAAAATCACTCAAATTATGGAGAGATTGCGCGAATGAGCGTTCTGTTTTTGAGAGAAAGGAGAAGAGAGAACCTTTAAAATCAAGGCTATTTTAGGAATACATAAAAAGTAAAGCAGGATATTGGGGAAGAGCTGCTATAGTTACAATTTGTTTTTTTTTTTTTTTTTTTTTTTTTTTTTTAATGCTATATTATTGGTTAGTTTCCAGAAGAAGATACTCATCACAATTTTTCAATAAACAAATAATAAACAACGTAAATAACTAAAATTAAGATTACCAAACAAAATATATATGATTTTATGCTGGAGAATGAAATGTACTTAAAAAAATAGAGAATGAAAGTGTGTGAAAGGTAGATGATTCAAATTATCTTTCTAAGAGTTATAAGTATATATTTATAATATGGTTTGACTTAGATCTCTTCTTTTCCTTGAATTCGGTTATCAAATATTCCATCGACTTATTAAATTGGAGCGTTCTGTCTTGGTCTCAGTTTTGGTCTTGGTTCGATTTTCTTTTTCCTATTTTTTTTTAGATTTATTCTTTTAGTCCAAAATTAACCATATCAATAGGATTTTGAACTTTTTTTTAGTTTTATTTTTTTTGGGTTAACTAAACTAAAAAAGAATAAAATTATATTTTTACAATTCAACTCGAAAAAGATGTACTAATTTTAACCCTAAATCAATATTAATTCATCAATTGAACCATAAATTCAAACATCTATTGCAATTTAAACCCTTTGTTCAATTTTCACCAACTTCACTCACTAATCTGTAACATTCTTTCAAAACATTGCAATTATAACAAAAAAAAAAAAAAAAAAAAAAAAAAAAAAAAAAATACAAATTTTTTGTCAAATTAAGTATGAATAATATTGAGATTAAATTATAAAAAATATCCTTGCATTATGGAGTTTACATTCATAGGCTCAAAATTTTTATATATGCTTATGTGAGCAAACTTAAACGTATAGATGAAAAAAATAAAGACACATGACGCATCTGTGATTCATATTCATTGTCATCTTCCTTCTTGAAATATTATGCTCTCAATTTTTCTATTCTTTCATTATGATTTTTTTTTTTTTTTTGTTAGTCCTAACCCTCAAATTTACCTTCTCAAATATGTTTAGATCTGTTCACTTAAAAGAACACATAAGCATACACTTTTTTTTTTTTCATGGATTTAACAACAAAAGCTTTCAAGGGAGTTTTGAAAAAAGGAACAAGAAAAAAAAATCAAACTGTAAGGGAGCCGTTATGATTCGCAGATATTATTTCAGGGAAAGGATATTAAGTGTATTAAGAAAATTAATGTCTTGTTTGAAATTGTAGGATAATTAACGTTTGGAAAGTTGATAAATGTGTTTTGATTTACAAATTTTGTATATAAAAGCTAAAACTAAATTATTATTTAATCAAATATAAGAAACTAAAATAATATAGTCATAGTTAAATTTAATTATTTAATATATTGTTATATTGATTAATTATTTAATCACTTAAAATATTGTTAATAAACATGTTTAAATTATTTTATTTAATTAATAAAAATAATTAAATTAATATGAAATAATAAGAATATTAATAATTTCTAATAAGATTTTATATTAAATAGTTAAGATAACATAAACTATCAATGATAAATGTATTAGTTGAAATTTATAAAGTCTAAAAAATGTATTTATAATTAATAATTAATTAAAATTAATAATAATGATTAATTGATATTAATTTATTAATTAATTAGACTCTATTCATTTTCTAGGTATAAAAATTCCCACGAGAATGGAGGGTATTAAAAAACTCATGTCATATGAGTTTTAAAATTCTCTAAATAAAAATATCTTGAGTTTTAAAATGTTTGTTTAGAATACATTTTCAAGTGTTTAATTTAAAAAATAAATTATTTTGGAAGAAATTGGAGTATTTGACAACTACTCAAAATAGCTTTTCAAATATATTTTAATCAATTTTTATCAAAAGTGTTTAAATAAAAAATGAGTTTTATGAATAATACTTTGTTCACAAATCAATCCAAATGGGAAAATTTCACAAAATAATCAAAAAATAAAAAAAAGATTTTTCTATGGAGGACCTATTTCTAAAAACTTTTACATGGCTGAGCTTTTTGTCATGTGAAATACCAGTTATATCTCACTTATTAAAATCAAACAAGCCGGTGCCTATTTCATCCTTTTACTTAGTGATCGTTCGCATTCTCCTAATAGTTCTCTCATTTCTCGATTATTTCTCTTAGCATTCTCTCAACTTCTCCCTTTGTCTTCGATGTCGTTCACTGCTCGTCAATCGTATCTCTACACATTTTCACCTTTGTTTCCACCATTCCAGTAATATGAAAGATATGTTACTCTCATCCGTCGTTGTCTGAAATCTTTCAGTATATGGGTTTAATTAGGGTTCGTTTAGTACATTGACATAGATCGCATAACTTTGTATAATCGATCATATATCTTTAATAAAATATCGTATAGCTTTTAATACTAGATCACATAGATTTATATAATCAATTGTATAGCTTTTAATAAATGATAGTAAACTTCGTGCTAAACGATTGTATACCTTTTGCTAAAACTTTTGGTTAACACTTACAATATTTGTTTCCGAGTATGTAGAATGATCTTTTTCAAAGAATGCTCACTTTAGACCCACAAAATAAATTGAATGGAGTTGAAAGCTATTTGTGTTCAACTGAAAGTGATAATGTTCAAGGAAAGCTGAAGAGTTTTATAATGTTCAAGGAAAGCTGAAGAGTTAAAAATGATATTCCACTACTTGTTCCACGACTAAGATCCAATAGCATTGAACTACAATGGTACAATGTTTGTTGAGAAGGTGGATTCAGTTATGGTGGGTTATTTGGTAGTTGGTAGGGAAGATCAAAGGGTGAAGAAGAATAAAAGGAGGGAGAGTAGCATTTAAAATCAGAATAAAAAATGGTATTTCACATGTGGAAAAGGTCAATAACAACAAAGTTTTTAGAAAGAGGTCATCCATAGAAAAGTTTTTGGTTTTTGGGTTATTTTGTGAAATTTTCCCTTAGGCTTGGGCCTAGGTCGAGCTTAGGAAATCACCTTTTAGGGTCTGGCTGGGTGGGGCCGACCTAATGATGAGGGAGAGTTATGGTGGGCGATCGCTTACTTCATGGAGCGCGATCGCTTTGCAATTTTTTTTTGTTATATTTTTGTTGATACAACTCCGTTTTTAGCTAAATGACCGTTCGTGTCTGTATATTTTTTCATGTTCTTTTCGATTATGCTTATAAATTGAGAAAAAAAATTGTTCATTAGAGGATCAACATAACTTAAGGAGCAAGATGTAATCTTGGCGGTAAACAGCTTTTTACCTAACTATTATTAAGAACAATCTATGAAGGGTTGACTTACCAATTATTGTTATATCGAGTAAATAGAAATATATCTACAATGAGGGGAGTGTAACTACTGGGCTTTAGCAAAGTGACCCGGTAGTTAACTAATGTTGATTAATTAGGTTAAAGAGTTTAGCCGGTTAATCTCGAATCGTTGGAGCCCATGATTTGTAGGTACATTAGGTTCCCCTACTAGCTCATAAACGGATTAGACCTTAAAATAGCGTGATGAGAAAATTTGAAACATTAAAATTCGAGTTAAGGGAATTATTAATCATATGTGATATAAATAAAACGTTTAATTATCAAATTAAATGAAATTGGAGAATTAGAAAATATTTAAATGTGACTTAAATATTAATTACATGAATAGGGGTTCATGATGGAAAAATTGGTGTTTAGCTAATTTGATATTTGATATTAAATTTTTTTTTAATTAATTATGAAAAATTAATTTTATTTAAAATTAATTATATAATTAATTTTATGTAAAATTATAGAATATTAATTATTGAATTAATATTATATAAAATTATTTTCATTTTATTTTGAAATTTGATTTCAAATTCTCATTAAAAATTGGGAAAAATACACTTCGAGTCACTAACAAATTTGATTTCCATTCATTGTGCATTCATTCAAAGAGGTCATTCAAAATGTTTATATGTTCATTTTTATCTACACAAAATTTCGATTCACATCTATCCTTTCAACAAACAAGGAAGTAATGATACAAATGGACATTTAGAATTTTAAAGTTTCACTAACAAAGAGTTGAAACTATTTTTGAAAAGAAAACGTCTTTTTCTTGTAAAGTCATAAAAGAAAAAACTACAAGTTTTAGTTTATTTAAAGGCCAAAACTAGTAGAAAGGCAATATCAAACTCTCAATTCATCTTCACCCTACACTGGCTCGGTTATCAGTCTAAGATATACCTAACTTGCATTGGAGAGGGACAATTCTAAGACAAGAGTGCATTTTTAAACTCACGCACACAAAATGTAATTGTCATTTTTTTTACCTAGAGCGATAGCTTTCACACTCCGCCGTAGGTAACCTATTGCTCTTTTCTCGCGGGTTCTAACTAGACAAGATGGAGGTAGCTCTTTTCACCTCTATCTATGCACACACACACACGTTTGTGAAGGTTATGTTAATTTGGCAAGCTTGCTATATATATATATATATATACTAGAAACAACTTTTTTTTTAAACACTAGGCCTTTTTTATTCTTCTTTGTCTAGATTTGCTTCTAAAACAAGATGATTGTTCTCAGGCTAAAGATTGTCCTATCGGGGTAACAAAAAAAATTAAGTAGATATGATATTTCTAAGAGTTTTAAGATTCTACATAAATCTAAAAAGCGAAGTATTCAATCTTTTATGAAATTAAAAGGAAAAGAAATTTTAAGAGGTCTAAAATTTTATTTGTATCATTACTTGAAAGAATGCGTAGTCAAAGTTTCATTGATAAGAATCGAGAGATTGTGTAAAACAAATGATGCATAAAAAACAAAGTGAATGAGATTCTTATGAACATGCATTATATTTATCATGCATTAAAGCAAAAATAAGTCATTTAAAAAATTTCAAAATCATGGAATATCAAGAAATATTATTTTTTTCTCAGAGAATAAAAAATATGCCATTTAAATGCATTAGAGCCTCATAAATATATCAAGATGTATCTAATCCAAATCAAAAAATCTAAATAACCCGAGCTCAGGTGCTCAAGGGTTCTAGACAAGCATTTGTATATCATTATAGAGAAAAAAAAAATGGTAAGGCTCATTTTTATACAACCCTAATAAAATGCCATGAACATGTAATGTTCCCCAGCCCCAACTAAAAATTAAACATTGTCCTCGATGTTTTAAAATGTAGATATAAGCGTGAAAACAACAATATAAAGGGAACAGACAATTCCCCTACTTTTCGTGTAGTAAGTGGTGGTAGAATTTTTCTTCCTACTTCAGAATATTGTTTTTCTTTCATTTTGTTTGTTCAAAAAAAAAAAAAAAAAAAAAGAAGAAGAAGAAGAAAAGAAAAGAAAAGAAAAACAAAAGAAAGGAAAAGCTACAAGAAAAAGAAAGTCTAAAAATTTATTCTTAGAAAACAAATAAAAGAAAGCGAATAAAAGTTGTTTTATTCTTGACACTTGGCTACCTCCAAGAAGGGACAAATTTTTAACGTTGATTGCTCGAAGCGACCTGTCATTTTCGCTTTTCAAGGTATGTAAATTTTTTCATAATTCTCTGGTCCTCTCTTAGATGAATCTATATAGCCTGGAAGGGTTATAAGAGTACTCATCTTTTGATGAGAACCAGACAGGTCAAATTTTGGTTTTTTTAATCTTTGGCAAAAAAGAGAAAAAGAAAGAATGGAAAGACTAAGTGATCCAAGAGAGTCGAAAGAAAGAAAAGACTCGACAATAGAGTTTGACTTGTAAGGATAACATGAGCAGTAATAAAAAAATGTATGTGATGCCAGAGGGAAGAAGAGAACGAGGTTTGACAACCTCGAACTCAATTACCTGAGACTCCTCGATATGAAATTGTGACACATATTCTACCTTACCGACTTGTTTTTAGTATGGTGGGGAGTAAATATCTTCTTTGTCAGTCGATCAAGAGAATTTCTCAAATGTGTCGATCTCGATGCAACAGACAATGGAAGGCTCTGAACAAATTTCCAGTGTAAGCCCTAGATGTGTAAGTTGAGGAAGAGACTCTACCTCAACGAGCATGGGGGTTTAAGTCCCTATGTGAGACTCAATAGGTTCCTGCACACACTGAAAAGAAGAATTAGTAAGTTCACACATAATAAAGTCAAAAGTCTTACCTTGACCTATACTTCGAGGAACCAGCTGCTCAACATTATGGTCGATGCAAGCAATTACGCTGCAAGGTTTGGTATTACAAAAAAATTGTTGATCCCGAGACTCTTCTAGTCTCCTTACTGATTCAGTAATCCAAGCAATGAGGTTACTCAAATTACTAAATTTAGTTTTAACTTCAGTTGCAAAACTTAAGCTATCTTGTTGGAAACTAGGGGATTCTTGTTGACTGAGGGAGGATTCCTGCACAATCTTACAAGGATTGTTAGAAAGCTCCTGAACTAATCCTTCTAGAGAAGTACCTGAATTGGAGGAAGAGGCATGTATTGACATCGATGTGTGGCTAGATATTTCCTAAGAAGGGTAATGTTCGCATATAGGACCACACAAAACCTGTGTTTGCCTAATAGCCAAGTCTTGAAGAAGAGATGTTAGTTGAAAAACTTGACTTTTAAGTTCATTTATTTCTCTTATCTCTTGTTTTTCCTTATGTTGAGTTTCTTGTCTCGAAAGAAGAGCATAAAAGATATTCATATCCGCCATATTAAAACAAGTTACTCAAAGAAAGAAAAATCTTTTTAGTGTTTTTAAAGTTTATTAGTTGAATTTAACAAAGAAAGAGATTAAATGGCTTAGCCTCCCCGACAACGGCACCGTTTTGTTCGCGCTCGAATCAATGTTGTTAGTTCGACTCTCACCGAAACAAAAATATTTATAAATCACTGAAACCTACTTCTTATACTAACAAGTAGCATAAGCGGCAAGCACGAGGTCGATCCAAAGGTAAGGCTTGTTTAATATTTTCTAAAGCTAAGTTCAACTATGAAAGCAATAAAAATGGAGTTTTGATAAAGGAAGAAACATACTTGAAAATCAGAGGATAAAAGATAATTGTAAACAAAAATGGATCAATCTTATTTCTGATTCAAGTTAGACATTCAATGCAATCTCTATCATCGATTTCTACAAATTAATCATGCAAAAGAATTATGCACACAACTACTCGCTTGACTCGACTAGGCTAACCTCTACAAAGGCAGATAACTAGCTAAATTTAATCAAGAAAACGTTCTAACTATTGATTAAAGCTGGAAAGGCCTAACTCTAATCAACCTATATGCCTCTAGTTCTATTGGGTTCGATAACGTCCATATAGAATAGAAAAGATATGCATTAAGTTCAAGAATTCAATTGTATCGATTAATTGTCAAGATAGACATATTCAATTAACCGATGAATCTAGCAATTTATGTATTTTAAGAATAGCCATCAAATAGAAAATTACCCATTGTCGCTTAGTAGACCCTAGTTAGACATTCTTATACATGAATACATCCTAGCAACATTTCCAATCAAGATTGTAACATAACTAAGAATCTTAGCTTAACATGCTTAAAAGACGAAAATCCCTAAACATGCTTTTAGAACTTAAAACCGATTCAAGAATCCATAAATTTCAAAATGCAATTTATGAAGAAAAGCAAAAAACTCAGGAAGATTGCAAGAATTCTTGAAAACTAGAAATAAGATTGAAGAAATTACTTTACAAATCCATAGACAAATCTATGAAGAAATCCATTACAATGTTTACAATCAAAGAAAGAAATGAAAATCTAACTAATTAGAGACAAAGTTACCAAGGAGTTGAACTGGGGAAGAGAGAAACTCCGAACTCATGAAGAATTTTGCCTCCTATCTGCCTTAAATGAAAGAAAATGTTTTATAGTTGTAGGTGTAGTGTCGCGACGCTGATGCTAGCGTTGCAATGCTAAATCGTAAAAAAGCTAAGAAACGTTGGGCTAGGGTCTTGACGCTCGATTGTGCAAGGAGCGCGCACAGACAGTTTCGTCAAACTCCAAAGCGTTACAACACTGTTGAGAGCGTTGCAACGCTGCCCTGTTTTATAGTAGATGGGTGCTTTATGTCTTCAAGCGTCGCTAAACTTCTAGGAGGATTGTGACGCTAGGTCTGATGACATTTTTGTAATTAATCCAATTCTCTTCAACTTTGTTGACTTCTTGGTTATTATTGATCCTTTTTAGCCCAATTTTCTTCGAAATGACTCCTAATTGCTCCTGAGATTGCTTTACCTACAAAATGAACATTATAACACAATTTTGAGGAATTAACATAGAAAATATATCTCTCTTAAAGACCTATCATTGGGATTTCCCACTTTAAACACCAATTTTCCACTTTCTTAATTGGGATTTGGTGTCAATTTTCTATTAAATTAAGATGCATGATGATGTTGAACAAAATGGAGCTCATTTTACTGAGATTGAGAGGACATGCAATCAATTTTTTTGGATGAAGAAGAGTTTTTCATCTCCTTCACATGACAACTCTCAATTCTTTAAAAATTCCCTTAAATTTAACTCTTTTTTGGTTCCATCACCCAATCTAAGGACCTAAATAAAGTAAGAAAGACCAAGTGGTGGTCTACAAGGTGTTACTGAGGAAATTTGATTTGGATTTTGTAGATTTGAAGAGTTCTTTCAAAGGTAAATTTCTAAAACCCTATTTTCTTTATTGTGAACATGCTTACTTGATTACTAAAATTGATGGAATTACAGTGCTTAAGATCCTAATTGCTTTCGCATGTTGAATGTCAATATCATCACTTATAGTAGATGGACAACCTTAAGTTAACAACAGAGGGACACAAACTTTACTGTCGACGAAATGCAAATATCCTTTGAACCCTAACGAACCTTTGAAGTACAAAAAAGGAAGGTTTAGTTTTAGAAATACGAACCCTCAAATCCTAAAATACCAAACGAACCTCTTAAATCCAAAAAACCAAAGATTTTTTAATAGGGAGGAAAAAACGGCGACTTTGTTTGAGAGGGAGGAAAGAATGGGAGCTTCGTTTGAGAGGAAAGGGTAGTTCGTTGATCGGTGGCTTTGTTTGAGAGGGAGGAAAGAATGAAGACTTCATTTGAGAGGAAAAGGTAGTTGGTTGATGGACTTCGTTTGAGAGGGAAGCAAAGGCAAAACAAAAATGTGGTCGATCGGTCGGTTTCAGAGGGAGAATGAAAATCCAGGAAAATCTAGAAAAGTGTGGTGATTGAAAATCTAGGAAAGAGTGACGAATGAAAATTTGGGAAAATCATTTTAAGAGGGAGAACAAAAAATGTGGTCTCATATGCTTACTAATAATTAAGTTAAGTTTAATCTTGGGAAAATAAAAATCAAGGAAATCTTAATCACTCTTGACAATTTTAAAATGGCATGAAAGCATTGCTTAAACTTGACATTTTTATTTCCCCTATCTTTACTTTGTCTTTGATAAAATGATACTTTATATCAATGTGTTTAGTTCTAGTGGGATGTTGTGGGTTTCGAGACAAATGGATAGCACATTGGTTTTCACAGTAGAGTTTTACCACTGTTTGATCTATTCCAAAGTCTTTCAGCAATCCCTTAAGCCACAATGCTTCTTTAGTTGCTTATGTTAAAGCAATATATTCAACTTCTGTTGTAGATAAAGCTACTATAGGTAGTAGTGCTGCTTTCCAGCTGATTAGATTCGGACCATAAAGGAGGGACCTTCTTTTGTCCAAATCACCAGCATAGTCAGCATCCACATAACCATATAGTTTTAAGTTTGTTTCAGCTGATTTTTGGTAGACTAGTCTTGAGTTTTTAGAACAAACTAAGTATCTTAGGAACCACTTAGTAGACTCCCAATGTCTCTTACCTGGGTTAGACATATATCTACTGATAAAGCTAGTTGAATATGAGAGATCAGGTCTAGTAGAAATCATTAAATACATTAGGCTTCCAACTGCCTGACTATAAGGTATGACAGACATTTGTTTTTGATGTTCTTGATCAGAATATTTAGGAGAGTTAGTTGAGGATAACTTGAAGTGCTGAGCAATAGATAAGCTCACAGGTTGAGCATCACTCATATTGAACCTTTTTAGGATATTCTCACAATAGGTAGACTGATTGATGCTTAGAACAGACTCCTCCTTGTTCCTTAGGATTTATTTAAGAATTAATTAAATCAAAATTAGATTAATTGTGGATATTAATTAAATGGAAAAAAAATGGAAATTAGAAAAACATGAGAATGGGTTTTCCCACTTTCATCTTTCAAGCATGAGGTGCAACTCATGCATCTCCACACAAATCCACTCACCAATTGAAGTAGCTGTTGGCCAATTCCATTACTGATGTATTCCTGCATGAAGTTGAGTAATAAAAGCACATCAAATTTGCTGAGATGAGGTGAATAGATTAAAATTTGAAGGCAGAAAGTGAGTTTCTTCTTTAACCTCTTCTTCCTCTTCAAACCCACAAAAACCTTCATCAAATTCATTCAAATCTAAGTTCCACCACTCGAATTCAAGGCTGAGAATAGTATAGAAGATCTCTTGGTAGTTCACTATCAATTTAGAGCTGATTTGAAGTGAAGAGCAACTTGCAGTTGGAAGATTTCATCAAAGGTATGTTTATTTCAAACCCTCTTGTGAAAACATGCTTTTAGAACTTAAATTAAATGTAATTAGAGTGCTTATTGATTCTGTTTGCTTCCATTGCATGCTTATGTTTTCTTTCAATTGGTATCAGAGCGTGATTTAAGCATTTAATTAGTGTTAATTTGAGTTTTGGTGGATGAAATTTTGAAAAATGTATGTTTGGACTGATATGGATGTTTTTTCAGTTTTGATATTAAATTTCTCTTTGATTTCCAAGTTAAATTTGTAATTGGCTCTTTATTGATGAGCTTATATGTGTGCTCTAGAGTCTGTAATTTATTTGGAATTATTAGAGTGCAATTTAGGTTGTAATTTGGAGACTGAAGCAATCAAGGTCGTGAGAAAGCTGCTGTAGAATTTCCCACTGCCCAGCAGCATGCAACGCTGCATCCAAGCGTTACAACGCTTTTCTTGGTAAAGACTGAAGCGTTGCAACGACGGGATGAGTGTTGTAACACTATTCATCCCACATGTTCGATGCGCGGTTCAAGCCAATTCGCGCGGGAGACTCATGGTTGGACTGGTTCAACTCTTTGAAGATCTTGGAGGTCTAGTTTGAGCGGTTCGTGTCCGGTTCGGGTTGATTCGGGTGGTTCTACACCATTTTGAAGCTCTTTTTGTTCCTAATTTGTAATAAATTAGCTTTTATGCTTGTTTAGGATGATGAAGTTGAACCATATTAGTATTTTTTAAATAATTATGCATGTGATGTATGTTGATTTTAAATTCAAACATGTTTTTGCATATCGTATGCCATTTAGATTTAAAATCCCACCATAGGAAGCATGTTACATAATGTATAAATTTTCATAATATATAGAATGCATGTTTAAGGTTTCTATTTTTAATATAATTGTTATATTAAATTTGAATGCCTTTGATACATGTTGTGGATGTATAAGCATGTCTAAAGTTTTATAAGTTGTTATAAAATTGAATTAGACATTAAAATCCATAACAAAGATAAGATGCATGCCCAAGTAAGTTATTCACCCATTTTAAATAAGTTAAAATAGGTCGACATCTTGTAGAACATGGTTACAAACTCAACCAATATATAATTCTTTCTAAGGCTGGAGGTACTTGAGTTGACAGTCTACGGAACACCTCCTACCTGGGGATTATGGCAAATTATTGAGCGTTGTTAACTGGTTTTATAAGCGTACGTGAGTAGTGTGAGGTAATAAAATGGTTTATCAACTAGACATTGTAGGTTAAAATCCAATTATAAAGCGTTATACTTGGATAAACCACTTAGACTTAGGGATGTTTTAATTAGTTGAAAAGAACCTAAGTATAATTTTACCCAAATACTAGAACACTTCAGTGGGAGTTTAGTAACTTATATGATAAATTTATTAGAACATTTCAATGGGAGATTAATAACATATACGATATGTCATTTTTAGCTTTCACGTCCCTAAGCGTTCACAATCGATATTTAAGCGATACTTCGTGTCATCCTAGGAGTGACCTCCATTCGAAAAGTATTTTTTAGCATAATTCTAGATTTCAGTGAATAAGGAGAAGTCTTTCAAATATAAATCAAATATATGATGAATAGATTCCAATTGCCATGTCTCCACAAAGTTCACACCGTGAGATTCGTATTGAAGGAAATTAGATTAAAGATTTCCATGAGCAGCGGAAAAGGATTATTCCAAATCACAATCATGAATGAACAATACATTTACAGTCGACTTCAAACAAATGGTTATACAATTCATATAGAAATTATAGCATGAATAACTACAAATTCTCAAAGGGAAAACTGTATGAACATTTGCAGATACGTCTTCACCCTCCGTTGCGCACGACCGCTCGAACAACAGCAACCTCGAACGCTCGATCTACACGACCNGCAACACAGTAATGAACACAACATGAACAATTCGGGCTCGTCCTTAACGATCGCTTCGGTCACGAATTCCTCAGCAACAGCAAGAACGACCTCCAGAAAACCTCGACGGTGTCGAGTTCAGTATGACACCACTGATGACGGATAGAAATACACGTTATTATAGCTCAAATAAGTAAAACAATGAGAGAATGCGATGGTAAAAATAAGCAATATCATGTCCAAAAGTGCTAAACTGAAGATGTGATTGGCGCAAAGGAAAATGTGATCCAAAGAAAGTAGGCGTCATCATGCTTGGAAGATTGCAATCGCAAAGTCTTGCAATTGTATGCGATCGTGAGAAACGGCTAAAAAAGGTGGCTGCATGAAGACTGCGCATCAAGGTGACGACATAATAAATCACGATGAGACGGTGATAACGGGCAGAAATGCACGTTATTACAGCGTAAATAAGTAAAACAATGAGGGAATGCGATGGTGAAAATATACAAAATCGTGTCCAAAAGTGTTAAACTAAGAATATTGCGACCGCATGCGTCTATCACATAAAAGCAGCTAATTTACGTATTTTGTGCAAGAAAAATGCATTGGCACAAAGCAAATTGTGATCCAAGAAATTTGGCGTCTGCGCACATTAAAAGATTGTGACCACAAAGTTTTGCGATCGTATGCGCTCGGAAGAAGTTGCTCAAAATGTGGCCACATAAAGATGACGCATCAAGGTGAAAGCATAATAAATCATGATGGAACGGAAAGCTGATGAAGGTCGAATCCGAATTTAGTTGATAAACCGTTAGCGACACACTGTAGCAAGTACATTCAACTTTTCGGTAACCATTAATCAGCGCGTCAGACAGAAGATTTAATGACCTCCCATCATTGCAATCATTAGAGAGAAAAGCCTCTTCACCTTTTGCTCTAGAAATACTGAAGGCCACAATCGTTAAAGGGGTTCGATTTCGACCCAGTTTGCCATATACATAGAAGATAGAATATATAATTAGTTAGCCATTACTATGTAGTTATTTTTATACTTAGAAGGCAGAGGTGAGCAAAGAGAAGAAGACGCTGAGAGATCATTCCTTGTTAGCTCGAAAAACTGCCGGGAAGCGCTGTAAAAGGAGAGAGGGCCAACACTTGCGAGAGCAAGAATATTCTTCCAGGCAGAGTAGAGTAAAAAGACAGTGTAAAAGCCTCGGGAAGCAAGACATTGCTACCGAGCTTCTTATCCCTACTTTTCATTATTGTTTTGTATTCTGACTTTATCTATAAAATGGAATTCTCATCTCAACATCTGTTCAATCTCTTCACATTTTGCATGGGTAGCTAAATTTCCGAATGGGTGGAGAAGCACTTAGCTAGCATGACCTAGGATTTTCAGTTTATGCGATTATCTTGTCTTATGTATGCGTTATTCACCCTTTAGAGATACTTGAGTGAGTAGTCTAAAGGAAGAATCTAGGCTTGAGAGAGTCAGATTAATATCTAGGCTTGAGAAAGTCAGATTAGAACTGCATAAGCAAGAGATAGAAACTTAGACATAAGTTCTATTTGCTATTATGCATCGCATGCACCCTAGAAATAAGATATGACAGTATGCGGTCACCTTGTGTATGTATGTATCATTCATCATCGCATAGACAAGAATAGAGGCTTAGAAATAAGTCCTATCGACATTATCGTATACATCGCATGCATCCTAGAAATAGGAACTATGACATTTGCATTGAGAGATGACATGTTGTTGTGTGTGTGTAGCATGATCAAATAACTTGAATGCAATCTTAGGAAGTGTTAGCTAAATCCCTTCTCAACCCGTTCCTCGCATACTCATTGTAACTTTCCTGTCATCAACTCTTTACTCAATTCCGTTGCATAGAATTTGTACTTAAACAAAATACAAACCAAACTTATTTTTTTTCGTCACCGCAAAGGAATAAAAAATTCACCAACGCATAGTATCTCAGTAGTCCCTGTGTTCGACCCTGGACTTACCAAGAAACCTAGTAAGATTTATACTTAGGTTTTGCTAGGAAAACTTGCATGTACAACGCATAGACCATCATCGCAATTATACACCATTATTTCATCATATTTATAACACATCAGACAGAAAGCTGATGACGGTCGAATCTGAATTTAGTTGACAAGCCGTTAAAGCCACACTGTAGCAAGTACACTTAACTTTCGGTGACCATTAATCGGTGCATCAGAGTGGGAGATTTAATCAACGACCATCATTGCAATTATTAGAGAGAAAGACTGTTTCACCTTTAGCTCTATAAATATCAAAGACCACCATTGTAACGTCAACAACAAGAAATATCATAGAATAAGTTAGAGAGCCGTTAGTCTATTCACGTACGTACTCATACTTAGATTTAGAGGATGGAGAAGAGCTAAGAGACAAAGAAGCCAAGAGATCATTCCCGGATAGATCAAGAGACTACTGGAAAGCGCTATAAAGGGAGAGAGGGCCAACACTTGCGAGAGCAAGAATATTCATCTGGACAGAGTTGGAGTGAAAAAGCAAGCGTAAAAGGCCTCAGGAAGCAAAACATTTCTTACCGGGCTTCTTATCTCTAAATTCCATTGTTATTTTGTATTCATCACTTTATTTATAGAAAATGGAAATCTCATTTCAATTTATGTTCAATCTCTCCACATTTCGCATGAGTAGCTAAATTTCCGTATGAGTTGAAAGTACTTTGCTAGGATGATCTAAGATTTACATTTTATGTGATCATCTTGTCTTATGTATGCGTCATTCACCCTTTAGAAATACTTGAGAGAGTAGTCTAAAGAAAGAATCTAGACTTGAGAGAGTCAGATTAGAATCTAGGCTTGAGAGAGTTAGATTAGAACTGCACAAGCAAGAGATAGAAACTTAGACATAAGTTCTATTGCTATTAACATATCGCATGCACCCTAGAAATAAGATATGATAGTATGTGGTCACCTTGTGTATATGTGCATCATTCATCATCACATAGACAAGAATAGAGGCTTAGACATAAGTCCTATCGACATTTTCGTGTACATCGCATGCGTCCTAGAAATAGGAATTATGGCATTTGCATTGAGAGATGACGTGCTGTGTTTTGTGTGTAGCATGATCGTATAACTTGTATGTAATCTTAGGAAGTGTTAGCTAAACCCCTTTTCAACCCATTCATCGCATACTCATTGTAACTCTCGATTTCATCAACTCTTCGTTCAAATTCCGTCGCATAGGAAATTTTCTTAATCAAAACACCATCCAACTTATTTGTTTTCACCACCGCAAGAGAATCAAAGTAACTATCGCATATTATTCAGTAGTCCTTGTGTTCGAACCTGGACTTACTAGGAAACCTAGTGAGGCTTATACTTGGGTCTTATTAGGAAAACTTGCATGTGCAACGCATAACACATCATCGCAAACTCACACCATAATTGCATCACAATTCACAACGCATCAAGTTTTTGGCACCATTACTGGGGACTACAGCAGTATATATTGCGCTAACAATAAACCTTTTTTATTTTCTTTGCAGCTTTTGACCTCGGCACACTGCCAATCGTTTGGTAAGGGATGAAGCATCGCATGAGCGAAGGACACGTTCCTAAGCCCAACTTCGACCTAGAGATCGAAAGGACGTTCCAAAGATGACAGAGAAAAAACCACCGATAACAGCAAGAAAGAAACCCCAGAATGGCGGAACAACTGGAAGAAAGAGCCGCAAATGCAAATAACATCATGGCAAACCCCATTCTCTTACCGAATGATAGCAATAACCCATCTGGGACTATGCATCACCTAACCTATATGATTTCTCCCCAAGAATCACGAAGCCAGCTTTGACGGATCGAGGTTTGAGATGAAGCCGGTTATGTTACAAATGATCAAGACAGCCGAACAGTTTGGTGGAAGGCGTGGTGAGGACCCACACGGCCATCTCCAGAGTTTCATTTAAATCTGTAACACTTTTGTGTTCCCGAATATCTCAGCTGAAGAAGTTTGACTAATGTTGTTCCCATTTTCGTTATGCAATCAAGCAAGGAAATGGGCATATTCCCTCGAACTAGGAGAGATAACTTCGTGGGAATAGGTTGTAGAGAAGTTCATGAAGAAATACTTCCCTCCTACAGAAAATGCAAGAAGGAGGAGGTTAATCACGAATTTTAAACAAGAAATAGATGAATCGCTCAGCGACGCATGGGCGAGGTTTAAGAGATTAGTGCAAGATTGTCCACACAACAGATTACTAGACTGTCTCCAGATAGAGATATTTTATCACGGTTTGAACCTTGCATCATAGACAGCTGCCAATGCGGCAACAGCTGGTTGTCTGCTAGATAAAACTTATGATGAGGCGAAAAATATCCTTGATCGCATATCAAAGAATCATGAAGATTGGCAAGAGAGCGATCAACTAGTAAAATTTCGAGAAGGTAACGCAAACAATGAGGCCATTGCATCTCTACAGAATCAAATGAATGTGATGATTAATCTATTACAGGGCATCACAATCAACAACCCTAGAACGCAGAGAGGGTAGGTCAAAGAAATTGAACAGACGAGCACCAGTTGTGCCACTTGTGGAGAATCGCATCCGATTGAAGAATGTCCCAGAAACCCACAGTCAGTCTACTTTGTAAAGAACAACCCTTTCTCTAATACATACAACCCCCGGGTGGATAAACCACCCCAATTTCGCTTGGAAAAATACCCAACAGCAGAGTTATCAACCTATGGCGCAGAAAGAAGGACTGCCATGATTTTTCCAACAAACGAATGGTCAACTGCAACATCAAGCCAGCAGCTCACAAGCACCACTGCCATCATCCTCTCTGGCGAACCTACTAAAATAGTACCTTGAACAGAATGAAACGATCCTCTAGAACTAGGCAAATTCCATCTGCAATCTAGAGATCCAAATAGGGCAAATTGCTGGAGAGTTGAAAAATAGATCACAAGGGACGCTGCCGAGCTCAACTGAGCTCCCTTGCAATCTGTGGTATACAGGAAAAGAACAATGCCTAGTAGTCTCCTTGCTAAGTGGAAAGACGACAGTGGAAGAAAGGAAAGAGCCTAGCAGGACCAATTCGAATGTGATGGAATCTAAGAACCCGTTGACACAAGATGAATCAGAAGAGCCCGAGATGATGAAACCGGAAGTTGCGTCCACCTTCAAACCTCTAGAACACGAAACAGAGAGGGTACAACTACCACCATTCCCGCAAAGATTGAAAAGAAACAGAATGATGAAGGAAAGATCTCTACGGTGGTAGTAACGCAAGGATCGAACACTATAATCCCACCGAAGATGCGCGGCCCAAGAAGCTTTACGATACCCTGCTCAATTGGAGGGGTCTACATCGATCAAGCACTATGCAATCATGGAGCGAGTATAAATTTAATGCCACTTTCGATCTTCAAACAATTGAATGTGGGAAAATTGACGCCCACGACGGAGACTCTCCAGCTTACGAACAGGTCCCTAGTACATCCTGAGGGAGAGTTGAAGTTTGTCTTGGTCACAATTGATAAATTCATTCTACCGGCAGACTTCATCATTCTAGATCATGAAGCAGATGAAGATGTGCCCATTATATTAGGATGACCATTTCTATCCACTGGTCGTGCTCAAATTGATATGCACAAAAGAGAGATCACGATGAGCATCAAGGGGAAGAAGCTTAGGATTAAGGCAATCAAGATCCAAGAGGATCAAGAGAATGAGAGAAAACCTCCGTGGACTTGAAAATCCAGATTGAAGAAGAAACGAACGGTCCTTGCGTTGATATGCGGCACAAACTCATCAGGAACGCATTTTTTTAGTATTCTATTGATATCTTTCTTTCATGAACTTACTTTACCTTTTTGTACAACACTACTCTTTAAAATTATAAACTCTGTCTTTCATACTTTTTACCCTCTTAATATTTAGCAATGATCGTAGTGAACAATTGCGGTGGTGTTATGTGATAACCTAAAAACACACGACCAGTTCGATTAGCCCATCGCAATCAAGGAATCGACCTACCATAAGAAAGGATGCAATCAAAGATGATGCGGGCAACAAAAAAAATTTGGGGGTTGTATTCTTCCTTGACTCTTTTATTTCAAATTTTGCACTTCTCGCGTCTCATTTTAATATTGCCAAATTTTATTATCGCATCCTCTTTAGTTTGACGCAAGCATTGAATGTTGATTACTTTACTTAGTCACCGTATCCTTCCCCGTACCAATTATGATTTCAATGATGAAATTCATGCCTTTATTTCTTACCACATATACTAGAGTCAACTTAATTTCAGGTCAGTCAATTCATGAATCATTTCTAAAAGTTAGCGGTCCACCAGCTTTCTTTCAAAACAATTTTTACGAAATTTCCTACGAGCATCGGATGAGTTATTTCAGTTTATCAGCAATGAGGACATTGTTGTGTATAAATTTGGGGGTGTTAGTATTTATTTTCAACCTTGCTACTTTTAAAGATTTGAAAAAAAAAATTAACGTTGATATCGGATCCTACTCGTAGTTGGATGTCCATATGACACCTATGGGGGCAAGCCAAAACGAAGGTAGGAATCGTGATCAACGCATAAATCAATTGATCGCAACTCCGCTGCCAAATAAAGAAATAGGCATGAGTTTAGACTGAGAAATAGCGCCTTGCTTGTAGTTGGATGCTCGCAAGACACCCGTGGGGGCAAACCAAAACAAAGGCTAGGCACTTGGATCAGCGCAAGATCACAAAAAAAATATCTAAATTGCGCAAGGGTAAAAATCATGCGATGTCCTAGAAACGAGTAAAGTTTTTTTGAAGGTTAAACTTGCGGTCCCTAAAGATTAGAAATATTGTAGAAAGAGACCATGATAGAAATTAAGAAGGCATTGGTTCATGAAATTTGAATAAGGCACCTTGAGAAGTCTATGTCGGGTAAAGACGGTTGACTCTTTAAAGAAAATCTTTAGTTTATGCTTGAGGACAAGCATTGTTTTAAATTTAGGGGTGTGATGACGGGTAGAAATACACGTTATTATAGCTCAAATAAGTAAAACAATGAGAGAATACGATGGTAAAAATAAGCAATATCATGTCCAAAAGTGCTAAACTGAAGAAATTGCGATTGGCGCAAAGGAAAAATGCGATCCAAAGAAAGTAGGCATCAATGTGCTTGGAAGATTGTAATTGCAAAGTCATGTGATCGTATGCGATCGTGAGAAGTTGCTCAAAAAGATGGCCACATAAAGACTGTGCATCAAGGTGACGACACAATAAATCACGATGGGATGGAAAGCTGATGACGGTCGAATCTAAATTTAGTTGACAAGCCGTTAAAGCCACACTGTAGCAAGTACACTTAACTTTCGGTGGCCATTAATCGGTGCATCAGAGTGGGAGATTTAATCAACGGCCATCATTGCAATCATTAGAGAGAAAGACTGTTTCACCTTTAGCTCTATAAATATCGAAGATCACCATTGTAACGTCAACAACAAGAAATATCATAGAATAAGTTAGAGAGCCGTTAGTCTATTTACATACATACTCATACTTAGATTTAGAGGACAGAGACGAGCTAAGAGACGAAGAAACAGAAAGATCATTCCTGGACAGATCGAGAGACTGTCAGAAAGCGCTACAAAGGGAGAGAGGGCCAACACTTGCGAGAGCAAGAATATTCATCTGGATAGAGTTGGAGTGAAAAAGACAATGTAAAAGGCCTTGGGAAGTAAGACATTGCTTACCGGGCTTCTTATCTCTAAATTCCATTGTTATTTTGTATTCAACACTTTATTTATTGAAAATAGAAATCTCATTTGAATATATGTTCAATCTCTCCATATTTCGCACGAGTAACTAAATTTCCGAATGGGTTGAGAAGTACTTAGCTAGCATGACCTAAGATTTACATTTTATGCAATCATCTTGTCTTATGTATGTGTCATTCACCCTTTAGAGATACTTGAGAGAGTAGTCTAAAGATAGAATCTAGACTTGATAGAGTCAGATTAGAATCTAGGCTTGAGAGAGTCAGATTAGAACCGCATAAGCAAGAGATAGAAACTTAGACATAAGTTCTATTGCTATTAACACATCGTATACACCCTAGAAATAAGATATGATAGTATGCGGTCACCTTGTGTATGTGTGCATCATTCATCATCACATAGACAAGAATAGAGACTTAGACATAAGTCCTATCGAGATTTTCGTGTACATCGCATGCATCCTAGAAATAGAAATTATGACATTTGCATTGAGAGATGACGTGCTGTGGTTTTTGTGTAGCATGATTGCATAACTTGTATGTAATCTTAGGAAGTGTTAGCAAAACCCCTTCTCAACCCGTTCATCGCATTCTCATTGTAACTCTCAATTTCATCAACTCTTCGTTCGAACTCCGTCGCATAGGAAATTTTCTTAATCAAAACACCATCTAACTTATTTGTTTTCACCACCGCAAGAGAATCAAAGTAAGTAACTGTCGCATATTACTCAGTAGTCCCTGTGTTTGACCCTGGACTTACAAGAAAACCTAGTGAGGCTTATACTTGGGTCTTATTAGGAAAATTTGCATGTTTAGCATATAATACATCACCGCAAACTCACACCATAATCGCATCACCATTTACAACGCATCAACCACCAACAAGGCTACCTTGGTATTATCGGTGTGAGAATCTAGAGGGTGGGTTCTTTTCGGACTTGATATGAGGCAGACGAAGGAGGAAACACATATCGTGTACATGACTAGGCAAGTGGGAGATGATAGAGACTTATCGTATAGGCTGATGGCCAATCGTTTAGATAAAGCTAAGCGATCGTATAGCAAAACCTCTACGATCGTTAGCTCATCGCTTAGCTCGGTCTGTCTCCTACAGGCAGTACACGATCGTTTACTTTGGGCAAACAATCGTCTAGCAAAACTATGCGATCCTTTAATAAATACTGTACGATCGTTTAGCTCGCTCAGTTGTCGTCTAGTAAATCGATATTTAATTGACGACTACGTGAGTTTCTTTTGCGCGAGAGAGAAAACTAAAAAAAAACTTTTTACGAAAACTTTTCAACGTTTGTAAATCATCCTTTTTTTTTACATAGGAAAACCATTTTCCTTTTAAACTCACGGTTACCATGAATTCAATAACCACCCATTCAATTGGTTATTTAAAGAAAAAGAATTAATTATCCAATAATTAATATTATTATAAATATAAATGATAACTAACTTATCATACTATATTTATAACCTATAGTTTTAATATTTCATCTCACGAAACATGTAAACCATAATTCTTTTTCTATTCCATGGTACTTAATGTAAATCTCATTTACATCAATCCTCCACTAGATGTTTCTTATACGTCATATCGATTATATCAAATATAATCAAAATACCTCTTGTCAATTTGAACATTTCAAATCAACACCAAAAACTGATCCTCAACTAAATCCATTTAGCTACCAAGAGGACCTTATGGACATGTAGCTCGAAGCTCCAACGGTACATGAATAACTGACTAAACTCTTTAGTCACGGGATCCACCAACGTTAACTGCTAGGCACTCCACTAAATACCGACAACTGAACTCTTCTTCCAACAGATATATTATGTGTCCATCTTAATCAATCAGCAGTGTAAACAGTGCAAAAACCCTTCACAGATCGCTCGTAAGTACTGCTGGGCCAATAACCGTTATGCCCCCGTATTTACATCTATCTCCTTAAGAACCGTTGATCCCTCTAATGAACATAAGTCATAGTCCTACTATGACTGAATCTTCTCTTCCAAAGAGAAGTTGTGGCCACTATGTTCAAGCTCCTAGATCAGAAAAGTCCTAAAAAAGGTAGGATGTTGAGTTGGTAATCTAGCCACTCTCACCCATACTCATCAAATGACCGCCCTCAAAGGCAGGAGTTCCCAAAACACTCAGGATTGAGGTCGTGTCACCTATGGTCATTTAGGTGAGATGTAAGTCTCTAGTATCAATGGCGTTATATACAGAGTCTAGTCATCTCATGGTCTAGGTCTTATACAAACTCTTTGTATAGGACACCCCCGTTCGCACGTCTCCACATGAATGGTCAGGATCTACCATCTGTAGTAGTTTACAAAACTTGCAAATTTCTACAAAGCGGGCCATATCCGTAGTGTCACCATGATCAGGTATCCCACCTTAATTCTTATGCTACAGACATATTTATCACTTAAGGCATGATCCACATATATATCACATATACATGCTTAAGTTCACATATGATAACCAAGGAGCTTTGTTTATTGGATATGAGTAAATGCCAGAATTAAACAACACTTATTTTATTCATTAAACAATGTGTATGTTTACAAAACAACAAGACTTTAGGAGAATTAGGACACCAATCCCAACACATATGACATCTCGTGTCACCCTGGGAGTGACCTCCATTCGGGAAGTGTTTTGTATGAGTCAATAACAAGGTGAATGGGAGAAGTAGTTCATAGTAAGTGGGTGAAGGATTTATGTCAACATATCCTACAGTCTCTTCCGTTAGTTTAGACTGTGAGATTACTATGTTGTGCCTGCTGGTTTTCTTTAGGCGCCCTTGCTAGTCATTTAAACGATAACTATCCCTTCAGAGGGTTGTACCATCAGATTCAAAACAGCACAAACTCCAAAAATGGATAGTATTTCTTAGGTCCATTCCCAACCTTGACTCCCTATTTTGGTACCATAGTTGGGGCCGACCTCTGACGTCTAAAAACGGAGGGTTACACTTACAGAATTACTAAAGTGTTAGTAATTTCTGACCAAAAATAGTAACTAAATGATTATAGGAATAAAATTTATTCTGGAGATAGTGTTTGGTCAAAATTGTTTGCTTTAGTGAATGAGTATCTAACTGCCCCTTGGTAGCACGTATTCTGGCTCACTATAGTATAGTTACAAATAGATAATGGTTATGGGTACATTTTTTTTTTTTTTGCTAAAACTTAACTTTCGGTTTAGTTACAATTAACTAATTAGATTTTGTTTAAATTTTTCAGCATGTCAAATTCTTCTAGAATACTCACTTCCGAACTAGTTAACGGTAAAATCGAATCTACATACGAATTACTAGCGGCTAATGGTTCTAAAAGGGTTTTAACAGAAGATTGTCCTTGATCTCCCATTTCATCTAAAGTTTTGAGCTATATAGATGAGAATGCAAAATTCGAAAAACAAAATGAATATGATTTATTTGTTATCGAAACATGTTTAGTGGAAACGATAAGACCTGAATAATTGATTCAGGTGCACTATCATGTCTGTACTTTCTCTTAGGAAACAAGTTCCTGGAGACAGTTGATAGAAGGTGAAACAATCTTTAAGGTAGGGACCAGGGAGGTTGTTTCAGCTAAAGCAGTGGGAGATATGAAGTTATTTGTAGGAGATAGATACATTTATCTTAAAAATATTTATTACATTCCTTCTATGAAAATGAACCCGTTATCTGTCTTTTGTTTGTTGGAACAAAAATATAGAGTTTTTTTCGAAAATGACGAAGTGTTCATCAATTCAAAAAATAACAATATTTGTTCTGCAAAATTAGAAAATAACTTATATTTGTTAAAACCAACTGAGGTAAAGACCGTTTTGAACATAGAGATGTTTAAAACCGCTGAGACTCATAAATCTCTCCAAATGCCTATCTTTGGTACTTAAGACTAGGTCACATAAATCTCAATAGGATAGAGAGACTGGTTAAGAATGGTCATCTAAATAAGTTAGAAGACAATTCATTACCGCCTTGTGAATCCTGTCATGAGGGTAAAATGACCAAAAGATCTTTTTCCGGAAAAGGTCTTAGATCCAAAGAACCCTTAGAGCTCATACATTCTGACCTTTGTGGTTCGATGAATGTTAGAGCTAGAGGAGGATATGAATATTTCATCAACTTCGTTGATGACTATTCGAGATATGGGCATATTTACCTTATGCGCCAAAAGTCCGAAACATTTGAAAAGTTCAAAGAACATAAGGCAAAGGTTGAAAACCAATTAGGGAAAAAGATTAAAATACTTCGATCAGATCGAGGTGGTGAGTTTATGGACTTAGAATTTCAGAACTATTTGATAGTACATGGAATCCAGTCTCAACTCACAGCCCCTAGCACACCTCAACAAAACGGTGTGGCAGAAAGGAGAAACAGAACCTTGTTGGACATGGTTCGTTCCATGATGAAATATGCTCAATTACCAAATTCTTTCTAGGGACATGTAGTTGAAACTGCAGTGTATATTTTGAACATGGTTCCCTCGAAAAATGTTTCAGAAATAGCTTACGAGCTCTGGAGAGGACATAAAGTAAATTTACATCACTTTAGAATTTGGGGTTTCCTAGCACATGTGTTGATGCAAAATCCTAAAAATGTTGTACGTCATTCAAAACTATGCCTATTTGTAGGCTACCCAAAAGAAACAAAAGGTGATTTCTTTTAAGATCCTCAGGAAGACAAGGTATTTGTATCGACAAACGCAACCTTCTTGGAGGATCACATGAAGAATCATTAACCTCGTAGTAAGTTAGTAATAGAAGAAATGTCCAGAGAAACGACAAATACATCAACAAGAGTTGTTGACAGAGCAGGTCCATCAACAAGAGTTTTTTATGATAATAGTATTTCACATCATTCTCAAGAGTTGAGAATGCCTCGTCGTAGTGTAAGGGTTGTGCAACAGCCTAACCGGTACATTGGTTTAACTGAAACTCAAGTCATCATACCAGATGATGGCTTAGAAGATCCATTGTCTTTTAAATAAACAATGAATGATGTGGATAAAAACCAATGGATTAAGGCCATGGACCTTGAAATGGAACATATGTATTTCAATTCTGTCTAGGATCTTGTAGATCAACCTGAAAAGATAAAACCCATCGGTTGCAAATGAATCTACAAAAGAAAACGAGACCAAGCTAGTAAGGTACAGACCTACAAAGCTAGACTTGTGGCAAAAGGGTTTACCCAAAGAGAAAGGGTAGATTATGAAGAAACCTTCTCTCCGGTTGTCATGATAAAGTCAATAAGAATACTCTTTCATAGCTACATTTTATGATTATTAAATATGAAAAATGGATGTCAAGACAACCTTTCTGAATGGCTATCTTGAAGAGAGTATCTATATGTCTCAACCAAAAGAGTTTATTGAACAGGGTCAAGAGCAAAAATTTGCAAACTTAAGTGATCCATTTATGGGTTGAAATAGACATTTAGATCTTGGAATATGAGATTTGACACTGCGATCAAATCTTATGGCCTTAAACAAAACATTGATGAACCTTGTGTTGACAAGAAAATCGTTAACAAAACTATCACTTTTCTAGTGTTGTATGTTGATGATATTCTACTCATTGGGGATGAACTAGAATTTCTAGCTGACAGTAAGAGTTGGATGGCTACGCAATTCCAAATGAAAGATTTGGGAGAAGCACAATATATTCTTGGGATCCAAATGCTTCGGAATCACAAGAACAGAACATTAGCACTATCTCAAGTATCTTATACAGACAAGATGTTGTCTAAATATAAAATGCAAAATTCCAAGAAAGGAACGTTGCCTTTCAGACATGGAGTTCACCTATCTAAGTAACAAAATATTAAGACACCTCAAGAGATTGAGGATATGAAACGAATTCTATATGCATCAGCGGTAGAAAGTCTGATGTATGCCATGTTGTGTACACTTCTTGATATATGTTATGCAGTTGGAATAGTCAGTAGATTTCAATCCAATTGGATTGTCGTTAAGAACATTCTCAAGTATCTTCGGAGAACTAGAAATTACATGCTTGTGTATGGTACTAAGGATTTGATCCTTACTGGATACACTGATTCTGACTTCCAAACCAATATAGATTCAAGGAAAACAACTTCAGGTTCAATATTTACTCTAAATGAAGGAGCAGTTGTGTGGAGAAATATCAAGCAAAGTTGTATTGCATACTCCACAATGAAAGCTGAGTATGTAGCTGTAAGTGAAGCAACAAAAGAAGAAGTATAGCTCAAAAAGTTCTTGACTGACCTGGAAGTAGTTCCTAAAATGCACCTGCCTGTCACTAGGGTTGGCAATTGAGGCGGGGGGGGGGGGGGGGGGTCCCCCATCCCCACCATTTGAAGGTGGGGACGAGGCAGGGTTTCCCCGTCAGGGAAACGGGGTCCCCGCGGGCCTCATTCTCTGTTTCCTCGCAGGGATTCCTCTATTAGTTCCCCACGGGGATTCCCCATTTTTTATAATTAAAATTTGATTTTATTTAAGTTTATTAAGTTTGGGCTTGGCTTCTTGGGCTTAGAGTTAGAATTGGGATACTTAATATTTGGCTTAAATTCAACACTATACATATTAAAAATATATATAAATAAATTATTTAAATTATAAAATATATCTTTTATATCAAACTAGGGGTTGGGGATTAGTCGGGGTCGGGTCGGGGTGGGGATACCATCCCCATACCCGCCCCGTCCCCGTGATGAAGCCTAAAAAATTTTCCCCAGTGTGACTCCATCCCCAGTCAAACCGAGGATTCCCCGCCCTGATCGGGGCGGGTCCCAGCGGAGAATTTTGCCAACCCTACCTGTCACCCTCTACTGTGACAACAGTAGAGCAGTTGCAAACTCAAAGTAACCTCAAATCCATAAATGAGAAAAACACATCGAACGAAAGTACCATCTCATCAGGGAGATTGTACATAGAGGAGACGTGATCGTCACATAGGTAGCCTTACAAGACAACTTAGCTGATCCATTTACGGAGGCCCTCTTAGCTAAAGTGTTCGAGGGTCACCTAGTAGGACTAGGTCTACGAGATATATATTACTAGGGAAAGTGGGAGAATATATGGGTATTTAATGCCCTAGTTTATTGTATTTATATTTTTTGTTTTTTTAGTGTAACTCAACATTGTATATATTGGTGTATATATTTATTGATCAACTGGAGTTTTAGTCTAAGTGGGAGTATTGTTGGGTTTTATGTCCTAAAACCCGCAGTTTGTAAAAGTTAAACATATTCTATTATCAATATAAAATGTTATTTAACATTTCTTCAATAAAGGTATTGAATCTATTAATTGCATTCATAGAGACTAAGATCCATGGCTATTATATGAATACTTGAACTTTATGTAAAGACATAGAGATGGATTAAGTTCGAGTAAATAGCCAAAACGGTCTATAGCACATGATTAAGGTTGGGTACCTTATTCTGGTAACACTATTGGATGTGGCCTACTCTGTAGTTGTTACATGTTGTTGTAAAGATACTACAAATGAAGTGATCTAGATTCGTTCATGTAATGACATGAGAAGTGGGGGCGTCCTATGCAATGAGTTTGCATCAGATCGAACTAAGAAATAACTCACTCTTACGTTATAATGTTGTTTACTATTTAAGACTGACTATTTCGCTTAGATGATCTAGATAACTCAATCTTAATCCTGAGCTAACTCTGAACGCATGTTTATTCGAGATTATCCTAAGATTTACATAGATGAAGGTTGGCTCAACAATGCCAACTCAATAAGCCTCCCATTTCAGGAGTAAGACGGGGTAGATAGCTGGGGATATAGGGTGGAAGACGGAATTCACACATACTCGCTTTAGGGATGGGAGAAAGGTAGTTCTCTTAAGTACTAACTCCAGGTCTTGAACAAGGAGTCCCACCCTCTCACTGGCTCGAGAGGGATCTGGTTTAGTGATTAGATCATAAACCAATTGTTCATTAGAGGAGCAGTTAGAACTTAAGGAATAAGACATAATATGGAGGCTAAAACAACACAATTACACAATCGTTATTATGAACAACCTATAAAGGGTCGACTTACTAGTGATGGTTAAATCATGTAGACACAAATATATCTACAATGAGAAGAGTGCAACTATCGAGCTATAGTAGTGTGACTCGATAGTTAACAAATACTGATTATCCAGTTTAAAGAGTTTAGCAAATTAATGTTAATTGTTGGAGCTCATGATCTGTAGGTCCATAAGGTCCCTCTACTAGCTCGTAAAACATGAACATCTTGAATTATTAAACTAAGTGAATTTGGAATGATATCAATTTGAATTGATCAAATTGAAAATAGGGTTTTTGAGTTTGAATTAGTTCAAATTCAAATTAGGATTTGCATAATTATATTTGATATAATTAAAGTTTAATTTGTTGTAATTAAACAAAATTGGAGAGTGTATAATATTTAAATGTTGATTTAAATATTAATTACATGAAGTAGATTCATGTTTTAAATTAAATGTGTGATTAATTTAATATTTTATATTAAATTAGTTAATTAATTAAATATGTTTAATTAATTAAAAATAAAATTAATTTTCAATTTTAAAATTCAAATTAAGAAATTGGACTTTTAATTATAGATTTGATTAATTAAGAATTAATTAAATAAAAATTAGATTAATTGTGGAACTAATCAAATGGAAAAAAAATTGGAAATTGGAAAAACATGAAAATGAGTTTTCCCACTTTCATCTTGAAGCATTAGGTGCAATTCATGCATCTTCACACAAATCCACTCACCAATTGAAGTAGCTGCGGTTCAATTCCATTACTGATGTTTTCCTGTATGTAGTTGAGTAATAAAAGCACATCAAATTGGTTGAGATGAGGTGAATGGATTAAAATTTGAAGACTGAAAGTGAGTTTTTGCTTCAGCCTCTTCTTCCTCTTCAAACCCACAAAGACCTTCACCAAATTCATTCAAATCTGAGTTCCACCACTCAAATTTAAGGCTGAGAATAGTAGAGAAAGTCTCTTGGTGGTTCACTGTCGATTTGGAGCTGATTTAGAGTGAAGAGCAACTTGGAGTTGGAAGATTTCATCAAAGGTATATTTATTCCAAACCCTCTTGCGAAAGCATGCTTTTAGAATTCAAATTAAATGTAATTAGAGTGCCTATTGATTCTGTTTGCTTCCGTTACATGCTTATGTTTCCTTTTACTTCCATGATGAAAAGGGATTAGGCTATATGAATATATTGTTCACCTACTTCTAAGAGGACCACTTTTGTTAAAGCCACCTCTATTATGTCTAAAGATGTTTTACCTGATGTGTCCAATTTTGTTGAGTCTAAGTATGTGTCAAAGCATGAAAAATCCAGAATATGTGTCCAAGCATGAAAAATCTAGAATTATCCATGGAAATATAAAAGTTGTGTATAAACAAAATCATGCTAGATCAAAATGTGCTCATAATGTAAATTTGTGAATGAATGAGAAAGCTAGATCTTTATATAAAAAATCAAAGTTTGTGGCTAGACATTGCTTTGCTAAATCTAAATGTATGCTAAGTGGTATTTTATGCCTAGACATGTAAATGCTAGAGATGTGCATGTGAAATCAAAATTTGTGCCTACATGTCATTATTATGGAGTTAAACGTCATATTAGACCACATTGTTTCAAAATGAAAAATGCTCCTAGAAAAAATCTCGTGAATAAAAATAAGGTGCATAATAAATTTGTGGAAAAGAAATTCTTACCTAATATTGTATGTTATTCTTGTGACAAAGTTGGTCATAAATATCAAACTTGTTATTTGCCAAAAGTGAATGCTAGTAATATTAGAACTAATTTGAAAGAGGTTCCAAAGTCTTTGCTCACTAACAATGAAGGACCCAAGAAATGTGTACCAAAATCTTCAGGTTGAGTTTTACTCGTAGGTTGATTCAAAAAGCAATTGTTGCTTGGACTTCAAATAAGAAATTAATTCAAATTGGAGCAACTAGTATAGCTTGTTTGAATCCAACAAAGAATTGCACATTTGGTAACTCCTTGTATTTTTTGAATTATTGAGATATTTATTCTTTTGGTACCTATATGGAAATTATATTTCTTATATGATTTTGAAAAAGTATGAATTTGATTTTTTTGGCTTGTTATTTGACTTTAAACTGCTAATAGAAATCTTTGTATATCTACTTATTTGCCATTTGTCCTTATTGCTTATAATTATTTGACTTTTTGGTAAGTTAGATGTTTGCTCTATCCTTGTGTTTTTCATGAAAAGTTTTGTTTTTTTTTTAAAAAAAATATATCGAGTCTTGCAAAAGATTGTCATTATTTTGATGATGGATACATCTTGTTTATGCTCTTTTAACTGTAATAGATCAAATTCTTATTAAATGCCTTTTGAGTATAAAGTTAGGTGTATTCTATAGTTTATATTGTTGAATGAAAATCATTTTGATTATTTTTTTGTCCTATGTTAAAAAGAATTGATCATTGAGCATTTTTTTTGAATTGATGTTAAATTCTTTTCCATAGGGGGAGTATTTATAAAATTGTTACATTCTTGAATCCCCCGATAGCATATTGTTAAAAATTGGTACAATTGCATCTGTATTGCTTCCGCGCTTATATTGATTTGCTAATATAGTTTTGCTATTATTTGGTATCATTTGTTTTACAACTATTGATTTTTATGTTATAATATTTGATATTTTGGTATCTCAATTATTTGATTTATTTGACATATATCTATTAGAAGGAGATTGCTTGATTTTACAGGGAGTTATACACTTTTATATATGAATTTCATGTTAGAATGAAAATAATTCCCATATTAGTTTATTGATGTGTGCCCCTTTTATGCATATTGTTTATCCTTTTAGGAGAAATAATTGTATTTAGAGTAAAAATATGTTTTGATACTTCTACCCTGTACTAAAAGTCTTTTTGTCCCTTATTAAGGGGGAGTGTTCAATTGATTTGAAAAGAAGGAGAATTTTGTGAAATTTGGTCTTAAATAGGATTAAGTTTGAGTTTGGTTAATTTTTTTTAGTCCTCCTGAATTTAAGATATCATTTGTTATACTTTTTAGAAGGCATGTCAATATGAGAAGAAATACAAAGTATGTGCTTGTGATTCTAGAGGAAGCTTTCATGTCATTGTTTATTTTTCTTAATTGTCCTTTTTGATTGATTCCAAAAGGGGAGAGGTAATAAGAAAAATGAAAACATGTTATTATTGAAATATTCATTGTTTTCGATTTAATTGAAGTTATATGTGTGTTGGGTATGATTCTTTTTCATATTTCATATCATACACCTATTTGGATTTTATTTTTCTCGACTTGTTTGTCATCATAAAAAAGGGAAAGATTGTTACTTTTTGGCCTTTGACCTCAAATTAATTAACTTTAATAATCAATTAATTAATGTTTTGATGATAACAAACCTGTTTTTATTTATTGATAATTTGAGTGTTTTGAAGTGTCTATTTCATAGAGTTTGGAACAACGATCCAATGCAATTTAAATCGCTCAAATCAGAGTTCAATGTAGACTAATTGAAAGGTTCCACTTAGAGCAATGGAGAAGTGACATATGGTGGGTTTTTTATTTTTGAATTGGTTTTAAAATAAAATGAATTTAAAAGGAAAATGAATTTAATATTATTTTATGTTTGGCTAGTTTTGGATGCATGGTGTACCTTTTTGTTGGATTTTTTTAAATAAATTTAGAAAGAAAGAGAATTTAATATTATATTTTGTTTGGGTCTAACGACTAGTTTAGTTTAATATCTCTACCATTGATTTTTCTTTTTCGAAATCCAATGATCCAAATTAAATGTGGTCTTCAACCATTTTTCCTCTCTATTTAGACTCATCTTCTTCTCCAAGTCATTATAACAATTTTACATTATTCTTCAATTCTCATAACTCAAAGCCTCCATTGTTACTCTCTTTGAGCTTCAATTTTTTTCTTTTCATCTTCTTCTTGAGAGATATTTTATGTTGTGAGAATTATTTTGTTGAGTGCTACAACTTCTAAATCCACTCTATTAAGAGAGTTGTAATTGTGCCCTTTATTTTTACAAACATTTTGTAAGGGTTGCTCTTGAAAAGAGTTATTGTAACGATTTGATTCTCAACCTTGGAAAGGATCGTGTTCGTTCTTGCTCCTGGAAAAAGAACATTGTAGCAATTCAACTCTAAGCCGTGGAAACAGTCAAAGACTTTGAAGTACTCAAGAGGAACTTGGGAAGTGGATGTGGGCCGGGTTATGCCGAACCACTATAAAATTATCGGTGTCAATTTCTCTATCCCTCTTCTCTTTAATTTTGCAATTAATTTGTTATTATATTTTATTGTTTGAAATTAATTGCAAATTTTGTTATTGAAATTAATTGTTCATATTGGATTATTTTTATTGGGTATTCTTGAATTTTTACATCCATTATCAATCTTATTATGAGAACCAATTTGGGTACTTTAAAGTATTATTATTAACTTCTTGATCATTATGAGTTGAATTAATTTCATGAATTTATTGTTTAAATTACTTGTTAGCAAAAAGTGTATTAATTTGTTTAATTGGGCGCACATTAGAAAAAAGTTTTCATTAAGTTAAATAAACCCTATACACTCTCCCTCTAGGATGATCATACCTATCCTACAACCCCTGTAATCTTGCTCCTTAAGTCTCCACTGAAATATTAATGTACAATTGGTTTATGATCCTACCAATAAACCGAGTCCCTTGGGATCCCTTGTTCATGACTAGGAGTCAGTACTTAAGGGAACAACGCTATCTACTAACCGTGAAATTGGGTAGAAGTGAATTAAATCTTGTAGGACTATGTCCCCAGCTCTTTACCCGGTCTTACCCCTAAAATGGGAGGCTTATTGAGCAGCAATATTGAGTCACTCTCACCCATGTAGATTAAAGGATAATCTCAAATAAATAGGAGCTCATAGTTAATTCAGGATTGAGATCTAGTTACCTTAGGTCATCGAATGAAAGTAGTCAGTTTAATAGTAAATGACGTTATAAAGAAAAGTGACTATTTCGTGGTCAAGTATTATTCTTTTGCATAGGATGCCCCCACTCGAATGTCTCTACATGAGCGATTTCGGGATCACATCGTTTGTATCAAATACATAGCAGGCCGCATCCATAGTGTTCTCAAGGTAAGGTGCCCAACCTTATCCTTATACTTATAGACCATTTTAGTTATATACTCAAACTTGATCATCTTTTATGTCTCCACATAAAGTTCAAGTATTCATGCTATAGCCAAGGGTTCGTTAGTTTATAGGATTTAGGCTATTACAAGTGCAATTTTCATGTTCAATGACAACTTTATTAAATAAATCTCAATAACAACTTTATTGTAAATAGAATAAGTTTAAAGATTACAAACGGCGAGTTTTAGGACAAATAATCCAACAAACCCCAACTTGGACTAAAACTCTAGTGATTTTCCATATATACAAATATATACAATGTTGAGTATGAGAGAATAAATATAAATACAACAAATTAGGACATCAGATACCCATAAATTCTACCACTTTGTTTTATAAATTGATACAAGGAACTCGTACTCACAACTTGAATTGGATGAAGTATGAGTGGAGTGGGCTGACTTTTTAGGTTGTTATATCTAATGGATGACATCTTTGGAATTTTTCCTATAAATTTTGCGTATGGCTACAATGGGAATACCCATATACTTTTTTGTGGTGGGGGATAGATATTTGTAGTTTTGTGATTTTGGAATAACACATAATTGGAAATTGTAATTCTTGTAATTTTGGAATTATTATATTGAGACAGGGTTGATAGAGTACGTATTATTGTAAATTTTGAAATCGTTCATATATATGAAAGGTAATAGAAGAATGAAAATGCTAGTTGGATACATTGGGCTGGTTTATAGACCACAAATATGCAGTTATTTATTTTAGTTAATGAAATAATTGTCTTACTGGAACAAACATGCAATGCAGGAAATGAAAAATGGAAAATTGGTATGTTTAACTTTAAAAAAAAAAAAAAAAACATAGATTAATTGAAAATGTGTCAAAAATTAAATAACTTGATCATTTTTCATGTCAAGGTAAATATATATTTGAAAAATAAAAAATGTTAAGAGTAACCATATATGATATGAAATCAATGTCAAGAATCAATTTACTTGACATGTCAAGTGTCAAGTGTATTATCTTTCTTGACACGAAAGTTATATCAACATATAACCTGACATTGTTTTGGGATCAAGTTATCACATCATACTCGATAGTTGATTACTCGATGTTTTCAAAAGGCCAGGTACACTGTTACTTGACATTGCAAAAATGTCACATAACCTGAAGTGGAGATTTAAATTTCTGACCTATGATAAACGTACGTCATTTTTTTTTTCAATTCAATAATATGTGTGGTAGAGGATTTGAACATCTGAACTTTTGATCGATAGTTTATAATGCCATTTGAGTTATGCTGCCTCAAATGACGTGAATAAAAGTTTTTAGATATAAATGCGTGATTCAAAATTAAAACTGTCAAGAACATTTTAAATAGGATTTCAAGTCTTAATAGATAGGTACTCCAAATTTAAAGATTATATATTTAATTTAACTTCATTTAAATATAATCTGTTTTGATTAATTATTTTACAAATTCAAATCCTACGGTCTCAAAAAGAAAATAAATAAAAAAAAATTCCTTTGAAAATTCAAATTTTGGAGTTATGAATCATCATCAATGAGTTATGAATTGACTTTTGATACACGTAACAAAGTCTTTTTGATTGCCTAGAAAGACTTTGTCTATTAACATCACAAATAGTTTGGAATAGGTTGGGTTATATGGCTTTGCCTTCTAATACATGTAACGAAGACTTTTTGATTGCTCGGAAAGACTTTAATTGTTAACATCATCAATGGTTTGCATGTGCAATATCTTCCAAATGAATTATGATATAGTGAGTTTTAGGTCTTTTCTAGCTTACTTTGATTTATTAAGATTTTTTTTACATAAAGATGGTTCATGTCTCAATTAATATTTAAATATTTTCTTTGATTTATTAAGATAAATTTTAGAGAGTCAAAAGATGTTCTAAATTTGAGGATCATTTATATAACTTACTGAAAACGTTCTAAATTTGAAGATCATTTATATAACTTACCGGTATTTAAATATAATGTACTTAGGTTAATTATTTGCTTAAAAAAAAAGAAGTTAAAGTCCTATGGTCCCAATAAAGTCCTTTGAAATTTTAAAGGGTTTGCTTTAAATAGGTAGAAAAATTTAGAATTATGAATCATCATCAATAGGGTAAGGCCTTGCCTTCTGCTACACATTACAAAGACTTTTTTATTATTCTAGTCTTTGACCGTTAACATCGCATCATAAATAGCTTTGAATATCTTTCAAATGAATAATGATTTTTTTTTTTTTTTTTTTTTTTTTTTTTTTTTTTTAACAAAGTGTGGGTGGAGGAATGGAACCTCTGAACCTTGAAGTTGATATTACAAGCAATATGCCATTTGAGTTACACTCATATTGACATCGAGCTTTAAGTTTTCGCCAAACCTCCTTGCTCTAATTTATTAAGATTATTGTTTTTACATAAATATGGGGTGTGTCTCCGTAACTTGGTCATAAAATATTTATTTGTTGTCTTTGATTTTTTTTTTTAACTCAATCACATATGAGAATGAAAATTTGAACATCTAACGTTTTAAAGGGTAGTGATATTACCAATTTAATTCTTAACTTTTATTGGAGTTGGATCTGAATTTTTAAATAAAACATGGAGTGAAACCTTAATGAGTTAAATGAATGGCAAAAAAGGTGAAAACAAACACATATATAGTACAACTATTTTTATATATAGCATGTATGCTTTAGTTAATTATTTAGGGGGTGTTTGTAGTTGGATTATAATTATTTATCTTCGATGTGTACATTATTTTAGTTTGGATTATAATAGTATGTATTTAATTATCGATAGAAATCTAAACTATAACATCATCCATGAATGTTGCGATTTATTACTCAGCAGAGGTTGTTTGAGTACTTTAATGAGAATATATTTTTATATATTTTCTTTTGAAAAGTTTTTTTTTTTAAATATTATTTTTAGGAGGCAATGACTTGGTCTTTAAATATTTCCTTTTTAAAAACAAATTAGCATAAAAATGCAACAAATTCCTACACCAACAATAAATCCACTTTGAAGATGACCCTGAAGATGATGCCAACGTGTCTTCAAATTCAATTTCTTTATTTCAAAAGCTCAATCTTCTCTAAGATCATTTGAAATTTCAAATGCTTCCTTTTAATTGGTACAAATATTAGGAGTTATCAAAGACTTTGAATGTCACATACCTAATTGCAATAGGTGACATTTTTGGTTAATAATAAAAGTGTAGAGCAAAATTTTTAAAACATGCTAAATATAACAAAATTTAACAGTGATGTATTTTACTATTGATAGATTTATATTAATGATAGACTCTATTGCTGATATATTCTCATTAGCGATATGAATTATCACTAGTAAACTTTGAAAGTTAAATCTAAATTTTGTTATGTTCGCAAATTTTTTTGCATTATAAAAATTACTAATATTTTAAGTTCGATTACTATATTTGTAGCTGCTTCTTATCAAGAAATAAACGGAGGAATAACATCTTCTAGTACAAATTCGGACACTATGGAAACAAAATAAATTTTGTTGACGAAAGTTCAAACCATAGAAAATAATGGCACTCATGGAAGAAAGAGAATAAGACTAAAATATAGAATTATTTTTTTTTAGAATAGGTGATATTATTATACAACAAAGGGGATCTTACAAGCCGGGATTAAGGCATCAAAGCAACAAAGCACAAGTAAAGAAAGAGCAACAAAACCAAAACAAAGCCAACAAAATAAGATCAGAACAAAACCAAAACATAAATGCAAAACTTGCAAACCACCCGGGAGAAAGCTAGAGAAAAAAAACCAAAACCCCACAAACTAGGGACAACAACCAAACAAAGAACAACGACAAGTTCAAAAAGAAGAAACAACCGTAAACACACTAGATAAAACTAAGAAGATCAACCCGCCAGGAAGTAGCTCGAGCACAAACCGTAGAGATCATAAGGTGAAACAGAATAGACATCGACCTTGGTTGACCTCTATGCAACCGCTGATTGCTCTCCTGCCAGATGTAGTATATGGAAGCACACTAAAATACACGGAACAACTTACTACGTACACCTTACCGACCCCACTTGGCACAACCAACTCTACCCTACATCCCAACCCGCCACCCGATGAAACGAACTTAACTAACGCAACACATCAGACCACACCTCTCTCCCAAATCCACACTCAAAAAATAAATGATTCCACGAGTTCACACCTAAAAAATCAATGGTCTGATCCTATGCCCTTATAAAATTAAAAAATAACAATAGTAATCATCAACTCTTATTGTATTGTCTATATATCATATTATCTTCCCTATTCTTAATGAACATAATCATGCTAGTATAGGACCAACTGTCCACTATGATGAATTTAATAAGAAATTAATGGAGTAGAAATAACAATAATAAAGTACATGACACAAATAATTTTAACATGGAAAAACCTTCTCAAAACGAGAAGTAAAATCTATGGATCGAAGTCAAAATTTTCATTATAATAATTAATGGATTACAACGAGTTTTCTTAATCACAACTTGATGCATACAACAATAGATATCTCAAAATAATAAATCTAGACGATAAACAAAAATATTACAACAAAATAAAAAAAAAAAACACACACACACACTTAATGTGAAACTCAACTATCCAACACAAAATTACATATTACATTGTTACAACAAAACATATACTTTACTCAGTTTCAAGAATTAAAACAGAAAAAGGAAAAAAAAAACTACTCACTAACTGAAATTGTGGCATAAGGAGCTCATATGCCTAAAATATGTACGTCTCCAAGTCTGGCTGATTAATAATGGACCCCAAATCCCCCAAAACCCAACCACAAAGCCAATTGCAACACTTAAATAAAACCACTGGTCAATGAAATTTTCATCACCTTCTTTTGCTTGATCTTCATTCTCTGTGTTTGATGTCGTCTTGTCTGTTGAACGAGTGTTGGTCAGTGGCAGTCCGCATAACTCATTGCCAAGGAAGCTCGATGGATCAAAGCTCTGGAGTTGTGTACTGGTTGGAATTGGACCCAACAAGTGATTGTAAGACAAGTTCAAGTAACTCAAGGATGATAATTTGGAGATGCTTTGTGGTATTTGTCCTGAGAGTTGGTTTCTTGATAAATCAAGAGACTCCACGTTTGTCATGCTTCCAATTTGTTGTGGAATGTTTCCTCTCAGACTGTTTCCCGAAAGATTCATAGATTTCAATTCCACAAGATTGGTGATTTCTTGGGGAATTTCTCCTGATAAGTTGTTGTGTGAAAGGTCCATGCTTGTCATGAGGTATAGGGTTTTGTCATATTGAAACTCTTCGCCCTTAGCTATCACATATGCAATCTCTGGTAATTGATCATCGGGGTACATATGATAAGAGACGGAGTAAAAATAATACTTTTTATGTCTGGTACTAGCCATGGCTGTAAAATTTCCAAAACAATGTGGTATAGACCCAATCAAGTTGTTGTTGCCAATGTTCATGATTTGCAAATACGAGAGATGACAGAGTTCATTTGGGATTAAACCACTGAATTGGTTAGATCGAAGTCCAAGAAATATGAGATTTGAGAGATTTGTCCCAATCCATGTTGGAATTTTTCCGTGAAATGCATTTAAATCAAGATCCAAAGTGATTAAGCTCGAGCAATTCTTAAGAAAATGAGGGATCTTTCCGAAAAAGCTATTATTACGTAGATGCAAAGCCTCTAGGTTGATTAGAAATCTCATGGAGCTTGGTAGCTTTCCAGATAAATTATTACTATCCAAGTTCATAGTTTCTAGTAACATCCAGTTTGTCCAACAGTCTGGGATATGTTTTGACAAAATATTGTTTTGAAGATGAAGAATCATCAATCGGTTATTTCGACTTATGGGATGACATAAGAAGTGAGACATGCTTCCAACAAATGAATTATTAGAAAGATCAAGTTGGGAAACATGAGATGATATGCGATGTAAGTTGCCATGAAATTTATTGGAACGAAGGCATATAACTGTGTTTGAAGCATCAAGAAGAAAATCAGGAATTTTACCCGACAGTTTGTTGTAAGCGAGATCCAAGTATTCATATGATGTAGACAAATTCCAAAACCAATCTGGGACGGTGTCTACAATTTTTGCATTAGAAAGACTGATTGAATAAAAATTCTTCTGTGACTTAAGCCATTTGGGAAATCTGGGACCTAAGTTGCAAGATCTCAATTCTATACTAATAAGGTTGAAAGGAGGTTCCCACCCAACAGAGAAGCTTAATGTCAAATTATTTTCTGACATTACTAGATACTTCAAACTCCTGAGATTTGCAAAGTGAACTTCTGATATAATGCCTTCAAAGTGATTATCATAAATCAATAGATGTTTTAAACTTGACAGCAATCCTATGCTTTCTGGAAGAGTTCCACTCAATTCATTACTAGAAAGATCCAAATATTCTAATGAAGATAAGTTTCCTATGTGCTCTGGAATGGGACCTGAAATTTGATTCCCTGATATACAAATTTTCCTTAAGTTGCCAAGTGATGTTATCGATCCTGGTATAGTCCCTACAAGTTCATTACCATGAAGGATAAGATAAACCAAATTAGTAAGGTTGGCAATATCATTTGAGATCTCCCCTTGCAAGTGAAGGAAGCTAAGGTCCAAGTACATTAGATTACGGAGAGAATAAAGACAACTAAGTATGTTTGTGGAATTGAAATATATGTTTTTTGAAAGATCGAGAAATGTAAGAGCCGACAAGTTTTGAATAGCACATGGAATTGAACCTTCAAAATTATTACCAACAAGAACTAAATAAGAGATGCTTGTAAGGTTGAACAACCATTTTGGTAGTGAAGAATTCAACTCATTATATCCTAAGTTTAGGTTTTTGAGAGATGTCAAGTTTGAAAAACATCCAGGTAGTGGACCTTGTAAATTATTGTCCCTTAAATCAAGCGAAACAAGCTTACCAAGTTTTGATATCCATTTGGGTATGAGTGTGTTGAAGAGATTGTATGAAATGTCAAGAACTGAGAGAGAAGTGAAATTAACATGACTCCAAGGTGTAGTATGACTCAATTGACAGCCAGACAATCTCAATTCCTCTAGAAAATGAAGCTTATTGATATCCAATGACCAATCAAATGCTTTGATAAGGTTTGTACCGCTCAAATCCAAGCTCACCAATGAATGGGACTTTGAATCCAATGTAGATTTTCACTATAAAAATAATTACCTCGCAAATCAAGTCGTTGCAAGTTTGATAGATTTCCAAGCTGATGAGGTATCAATCCTTGAAATATCGACTTTCTGAGAACAAGATGATTCAAACTTATAAGTGATCTAAAAAATTTTGGAATCTGAGTCCCTCCAAAATCATTATAACTCAAATCGATGTGACTTATATATTTCAAATTCAAGATTGAGTTGCTTAAATTTCCCTTCAACGGGGAGTTTCTAAAAGAAATAAACTCTTCTTCAATTGGCCATTTAACATATTGAACATTTGAGAGATCAAGCTTCTTGACATGGCCGGTTGAATTATCGCAATGAATACCAATCCACTTGCAACAATCTACTTCAAGAATCCATGATGAAAGACGATTTGACGGATCTTGAAGCTCTTTCTTGAATCTCAAAAGTGCATTTCTCTCCATTTCAATGCAAAGTGCATTAGATGGTGAATTGTTTTTTGATATCGTTTTGATTGGAAAGAAAAATGATAGGAAGATGAGAATTTGAAACCCTCTTCCAAATCCAACTCCACCCATGTTGATATGAAAAAGTGTGTGCATTCAAATGGAGGTTGAACATCTTATTTAATAAGGTTTCAGCCTAAAACCAAAAAACAAGTTGTGTACTAGTCAAACGAAACTCTACCATCAATGAGTTTAGAGCATTTATAATTTTAGAGCATTTATAAGTTTGATGTCTTCTTCAAATTAGTTTTGGTAATACTAAAATATAAGCTACTAGTCATTTTTAATTTTATAATTTTAGTTTCACGTCTACCTATTAGATAAAATGTTGACTTATTTAACAAGATGTGATAGACAAAATAACAAATTCAATGAAATTATTTGACATATTAAAGGGGTAAGCAGTTGGCCACAAAACAAACAATTTTCTTTTTTAAAGTTCAAAGAATGTTGAAACTGAAATAATGTAAAAACAAATTAATCATAAATCAAAACTGGAAAAGGTAATTAAAAATCCCCAGCAACAAATAAACAAATTAAAAATATAAAGGCTAGTTACTATTCCATGTGTTCTGATTATTCTGTATGCTTAAAAAAAAAAAAAATTAAAGAAGAAGAGATAAGATTTTGTCCATTATTTTTTACCCATATTTCAAAAGAAAAGGGGAAAAAATGTAATTGGAAGTAATTTTCAAAGGTTTGGTTTAATTATTAGTAAAAATCTTAGAATTATCACTCATAATCAATGGGGTTATGCCCCTACAAATGAAGACTTTGAATACTTTAGTCGTCAAATGGTAAATAGCTTGTGATATATTTAAAATTATCTTTGGAGACAACTTATCTTGATTATTTGGTTTGGTTATATATCTTTTATAAAACATCTTATAATCCTGAAAAAATTCCATTGAAATTTCAAAGTGCTTTGTTGGAAATGACTTTTGAGCTTAGGCCCGTAGGTAAGGTTGAGAGTGGGAAGTTTTGTCCCACATAGATAGATTTAGAATTGTGTAGACGGTATAAATATCAAGACATTCTAGTTGAGAATCCAAAGTGAGTTGGTGGTGGAATTATTACCCTTTTACCACACGCACACGTTGCTATCCATCCGAATGGGTTTGCTCAAGTTGGGTTTGTAATTTTTATTACTTAACTGTCTAGACTATTTTCATCCATTGAGTTTCAAACCGTTGGTTTCCATCCATTAACGGACCTTTCAATTTCCCTTTCCTTTCCGATTAGCACCGAGGTCGCACCGTATTTGCTTTTAGTTCAGGGGTTCTTCAACGGCGCAACAACTTTCGTGATGCCCAATTCAACAATTCAAAGATGTCAATCAAGAATGGTAATGAACTATACTGGACTTGATATTGCATATGTTGTTAGTATATTGAGTAATATACACATAATCTGATGGAACGAACATATGTACAACTGAAGGAAAAACGGATTTAAAGTACTCTAATTAGGTTAATTCCAAAGAATAAACATGCAATTAAATTAAGAACAAATGGATAGAAGATATACAACCTTTGTAGTCTCAAGTCATCACCAAACTAGCTCAAATCTCCTCATGAATGGTTCATAGACCACAATGAAAGTCTTCCTGATTATTATCCGACCTTAGAATGGGATGGTGGGATCCAATGAATGACTAACATGGAGAATAAAAGGTTGAGAATTTGAGAGAATATGTTTGACATTATGCTAATTCAGAGGTATTATAGCTTCATTGGATCCTCGCAGACATGAGGGTTCCCCAAGACTCTGCCACTATTCTTCATTGTGACAATCGTAGTGCTATTCAGATTGTTTATAATAATGTTTTCCATGAATGGACAAAGCACTTTGAGCATGATTGCCATTTTATCAGCCACCATCTTCAAAGTTCCACCCCTACGTCTTCAAACCATATCTACGGTCGAGCAACCAACAGACATCTTCATAAGGCGCTCTCTCTTGTCTGTTTAATTTTGTTTAGAGGACTAACTTGTTAGTCAATAAAATAAACCAAACTAATAAAGCAAATAAAAGTGATCAACAAGGTAGATTATTGACAAGTAGATGTTCTAGGATTCATTCATGGAATTACTAAACTCAGTTGTTTTACTCTAGAACTAATTAATGCAACCATTAAATCTAGAAGACTTTTATCCATATTGAATCTTTTGAAAACGATTTCTTCTTTCACTTAATTACTAATTACTAATCACTTGAAACTAGTTGAGTAAACAAACCTGTAAAGACTCTTTATCAATAATCTTTACCATTATGCGACTATTCTAGTATGTTTAAAAAATAATGTAGCATGCTTGATCTAATATAAAACCTACTCATTGATTTAAATCATGAAATCATGCTAATGTTGATCAAACATTCAAAAGCGTTAAGAACGGTAAAGCTAGAAAGTATTAATGTAAATTAGATTCAAGATCTTCAAAAGTGTTTAGAAATATTTCACAAAATCCACCCAACCCTAGAACAAATGAGAATTTAGCCTAACTTGACTTCCATGGACAAAACTATAATTGGGATGCAAATACAAAAAGTAATCCAAGATACAAAAGGGAAAGAAAATGTTATCCAACGTTCCAGTTGTAGGATAGGTACGACAACCCTAAAGGGGGCGAATAAGGTTTATTTAAAATATCGAAAACTTTTTAATGGTGTGGGCTTAATTAAACAAACTTATGAACTTTTTGCTAGCAGTTGACTTTAGCAAGAATTTCATACAAATAAATTCCAATCAAAATGATCAAGAAACTAAAAATAATACTTTTAAGCACCCAATTTTATTTTCATAGCAAGATTGGTAATGTATGTAGAAGTTAAAGAAACTAGAAATAAAAAAAAAAACAAATATAAAATAGAAGTTGATAGGCTTCTACTATTAAAGGAATTCTTTGAAGTAATGGGAAGTAGCGCATAAGGCGGTTGACCTAGGTGGGCCGCTGTTTTTAGCCAACGCAAACTGTTCACTGTTTGTCATGTGTAGGCGCTAGTTGCCGTGACCCTTCAATTCATCCTCTGTCGTTCGCTCTCACCCATCCAACGCTGCGGTTCATGCAGGTTCTTTTGGTCGCCTTCGTTTCGGTCATTTCTTCCGCGCAGGTTAAGTTCTTTGTGGTTCGTGGGCAAGTGCCATTTGGAGGTTCTATTTGTGGGTAGGTTCTTTCGATGCCATGGGCTTTGTTGATTATTCTTCCCGACGTTGATTCAAGGGTTGTTAGTTCTGAGGTATTGTAGTGTGGGTTTAACCACGGTGAGAGCAGGTGACGATGGTACGTAAGCGATCACCTTTAAGATTAAAGGAGAAGAATGGAGGTCGAGTTACTCGGCATCCCATTCGTCTGCTTAGATCGGAGATCAAATTGGGATTGGGTACTCGTTCTTTGGAGGTGAAGGGTCATGGGATGTCTGACGGTCATTCTGAGGAGGGTAATGGGTCTGGTACAAGGAGTGTTGCCAAAGTTAGGCTGGGGGGTTGTCGGTAGGTGATTCGTAGTGGTCGAAGGGTTGATCATAGAATCATAAGAAAATCAGGTTGTGAGGGATGAACCGATGGGCTGGGTTTTGGGTTAGTGGATGGGCAGGGGATTTTGGGTCGAATGGAGTTGGGGACCAAAATGTGAGGGGTGTGTCTGGGAGCCTTGAGGGTTTTGGGGGCCCGAAAGTAAATCGGGTTATGAGAGGTGTTGGGTTGGGCCTTGAGGGAGCTGGGGTGAGCGAGCCTATTGGGAGTGGGCTGAGGCTGAGTGAAAGAAGTGGACTAGTGCAAGGAAAGCTGGGGAAAGGGTTGAAAGGCGTGAAGGCTTTGGTGGCATCTATTCTGACTCACAAAAATATTGTTGCAAATAAATAAAGAAAAATGAGTACTTTATTACTTTTACAAAAATTCAATTTAGATGCAATTTACTCATAGAATTTGTTTATGTTTCAACTTGCCAAACTCGATTATATAACTCTTAGCCTCCGATAAGTTCAATCGAGAGGGTTATTCAAACTGAAAGTTAAACGTAAACACAATACTAGTAGTTGATGATTTAAGATTCGTTTTAATGGAGGAACATCCTCATCTTCCCAAGCCTAATGCAACTCGAAATGTTTGGGATATCTATGACAAATGGGTTCAAGCTAATGAAAAATCCAGAGCCTATATTTTGGCAAGCATATCTTATGTGCTCACCAAAAAACATGAAATCATGGTCAGTGCTAGAGAGATCATGGAGTCGTTGCAAGGGATGTTTGGAAAACCATCATCATCAGCACGACACGATGCTATTAAATATCTTTATAATTTGCTTATGAAGAAGAGGACCTCTGTAGAGAGCATGTCCTGGACATAATTGTCCATTTCAAAGAGTTTTCCAATCTTTTGTATAAATGCTGTAATGAATAAAGTTGATTACAACTTGACGACTCTCTTCAATGAACTCCAGAATTATCAATCTTTAATAAAAAAATAAAGAAGAGAAAGCAAATGTTGTTTTCCAGAGGAAATTTCAGAAGGGTGCTTCATCTAGTTCAAAACCCTCTGAAAAGAAATCTGGATTTTCGAAGGATAAGAGTATCCAAATGAAGAAAAAGAGAAAAGGGAAGAAACAGACTCCTATTACAAAGAGTAAGATGAAAGATTCAAAAGGAAAATGTTTCAATTGCTCTAAGTGTCTTGCGAAAAAGAAAGTTGAGAAGGCAAATCAAGGTAAATTCGATTTACTTGTAATAGAAACATGTTTAGTGGAAAGTTCTCACTTAACCTGGATACTAGATTCAGGAGCACATCAAGTTATTATTTGCACATTCATACAGGAATGTAGTTCCTGATAGCAACTATCAGAAAATGAAATGACTTTCAAGGTGGGAACAGGTGAAGTCATTTCAGCAGAAGTAGTGGAGACATCAAGTTATATTTTGGAGATCCCTACATTTTACTAGAATATCATTATTTATTTATTTATTTTTTACCTGAAATGAAAGGAAGCATAATCTTTGGATCTTGTTTGCTGGAACATATGTATAAAGTCATTTTTGATGTAAATGAAGTGTTCATTAGTTCAAAAGATGTTCAAATGTGTACAACTAAACTTGAAAATAACTTGTATGTGTTAAAACCAACTGAGGCAAAAGCCATTTTAAATATAGAGATGTTTAAAACAGCAGGAACCTAAAATAAGAAGTGAAAGATTTCTCTTAATGTTGATCTTTGGCACTTAAAACTTGGTCACATAAATCTCAACAGGATTGAAAGATTGGTAAAGAATGGTCATCTAAATCAGTTAGAAACAGATCTTTACCTCCATGTGAATTATTTCTTGAGGGAAAAATGACTAAAAGATCTTTTTAGAAAAAAGTTCTTAGAACCAAAGAATCTCTAGAACTTATACATTTAAACCTCTGTGGTTCGATGAATGTTAACACTCGAGGAGGATCTGAATATTATGTTATTTTTATTTATGATTATTCAAGATATGGTTAAGTTTACCTAATGCATCAAAAGTCTAAGACTCTTGAAAATTTCAATGAGTATAAGACTGGGGTTGAGAACCCATTAGGTAAAAGAATAAAAACCTTTCGATCAGAATGGGGTGGTAAGTAAATGGATTTACAATTTCATAACTATTTAATAGAACATGGAATTCAATCCCAACTCACAGCACCTGGTACACCACAACCAAATGGTCTAACAGACAAGAGAAATCAAACCTTGTTAGACATGGTTCGTTCAATGATGAGTTATGCTCAGTTACCTCAGTCCTTTTGGGGGTATACAGTACAAGCTGCTGTACATATACTAAACATAGTTCCCTCAAAAAGAGTTTCAAAAACACCGTGTGAGTTATGGAGAGGTTGTAAAGGTAGTTTATGTTACTTCAGAATTTGGGGATACCCGACATACTTGTTGGTGCAAAACCCAATATGCCTATTTATAGGATACTCTTAAGAAACAAAAAGTGGTTTATTTTATGATCCTCAAGAAGATAAGGTATTTGTATTGACAAATGTTTCATTCTTAGATGACGATCACATTGGAAATCATCAACCTCGCAATAAACTAGTATTGGATGAGATGTCCAGAGCATCTACATATAAATCAACAAGAGTTGTTGATCAAGCTGGTCCTTCAACTGTGGGATCAGTGTCCTAATTCTCCCGGAGCCTTGTAGTTTGTAAACACTGTACACATTGTTATGAATAAAATAATAGTTGTTTTATTTTGCATTTACTCATATCAAATAAACAAAGCTCCATGGTTATTGTATGTAAACTTAAGCATGTATATGAGATATACAAGTGGATCATGCCTTAAATGATAACCTAAAAAGGTCTGTAGTATAAGAATTAAAGAGGGATACCTGATACTGGTGACACTACGGATACGGCCCACTATGTAAAGGTTTACAAATTTTGTGAACTACTACAGATTGTTGATCTTGACCATTCATGTAGAGACATGCGAGCGGGGGTGTCCTATACAAAGAGTTTGTATAAGACCGGACCACGAGATGATTCGTCTCTTTATATAACGCTGTTGATACTTAAGACTTACATCTCACCTAAACGACCATAAGTGAGATGACCTTAATCATGAGTGTTTTGAGAACTCCTGCCTTTGAGGGTGGTCCTTTGATTAGTATGGATGAGAGTGGCTAGATTGCCAATTCAACAAGCCTGAGTCCCGCTAGTGCACCTATCAGAATCTAGTGCCGCTACCCACTTCTACTAAGGCTGAGCTTAATAGGAGCAAGAGACTTGGTGGCAACAACCAGAATGAAATATTATTTAATCGTAGAAATGCCATGTTAGGTGCACCTATAAGAATCGAAACAGACCAATTACCAGATCCACCTATCATCGCCGGCATAACCATAAAAAAGATCATTAAAAAAGTGTACGTTATTAAAAAAATCATAAGTTGATAATTCCCACCAGCTGTAATGTCAAAAGAATTGCCATTAGCATTTTGTATGACTTTCAGTTTTGACTTACACACATCTATAGTATATGTCTCATACACATCTTCCTCTGAGTGAGTAACAAAATTTTCACCATTTGTATCATCTATAATAACATTAATTGACTCCATGATACATTTTGTGTGCTTATTATAGACCCTGTATGCCTAGCTATTGGCAAAATACATAAAAAAAAAAAAAAAAATCCCTTCATCAGTCTTTGAATCCCATTTTTTCATTGGATCACGCTCAGCTAATATGTAACACGGACTGCCAAAACTATGAAAGGTAGATCATATGCATGGATCATAGATCAAGCCATCTCTTGCAGAGTGCAATTTTTCATACTTTATGCAGTCAGTCCCAGGGCGAAGTGCAATTCTATTATGAATACGACACGCAGTATTCAATGCTTTAGCCTAGAACTGATAAGGTAGATCATACGCATGGATCATAAACCAAGCCATCTCTTGCAGAGTGCGATTTTTACGTTCAACGATGCCATTCTGCTAAGGAGTGATAGGAGTAGAGAACTCATGATGAATGCCTTTAGTGGTGCAAAATTCAGTAAATTTAATGTTTTCAAACTCCCTACCGTGGTCACTATGAATACAAACAATATTTAGTCGTTTCTCCAGTTGCAGTTGTAGACAAAGAGCCTTGAGAACACGGAAAGTTTCTGACTTCTCCCTTATGAATTTAACCCAAGTGTATCTTGAAAAGTCATTAACACATACCATGACATATTTCTTCCCACTGAGGTTTTCAACTTGCATAGGACCCATAAGGTCCACATGAATAAGTTCAAGAATACGATATGAAACTATTACTGACATCTTTTTGTGGGACACTCTTATTTGTTTTCTAGCTTCAAGTTCTGCACATTTAATTCTTCCATGACTACTAACTTTTGGAAGACCAATCACTGGATTTTTAGTCACAATTTTTTGTATAGCTTTAATACTAATATGACCCAATTGTTTATGCCATAACGTAGTTTCATTTTGCTTAGAGATCAAAAATTGCTACTTAGAGTCTGTAGGAGTCCATAAATAGAAGTTGTCAGAAGATTTCTTACCTCTCATGATAAGTTAGTTAGCATTATCTGTGATAACACGCCCATCTTTTAGAAAGTTCACATTCAATCCCTGATCACACAACTGACATATACTAATAACATTTGTTGTGAGTCCCTCAAGAAACATCACATCATCAAGCATAGACAATCCTGTATATTTGAGTTTTCTTTTTACAAAAATCTTTCCTATGGATCCATCACCAAAAGTGACCCGTCTTGGCTCAATTTCCTTGATATAAAAAAACATAGGTTTTTTCTTCTATCATGTGTCTTGGATTGTTTTTGACATTACAACGATTTGGATTGTTTTTGACACTGCAGACTTTCTTCACTATAGAAGAATTAGATTGTTTGTTGCTGATATACTCAGAAGACTTTGAGCGGTATTTATGTTTATGATAATGAGACAACTTGTAGCGGTATGGTCTTAAATGGCCTCTTTTTCCACAAAAATAATAGATCCATTGCACTCTACTACGATAATTCTTACTTTGAAATCGACTTGTGATAGGATATTCTGACTATGCATTTTTTACATGGCTCTTGCTCTTTGACAAACACAATTTACTATCTCCCTTTGTCTAAACTATGTCTTCTACTCGTAGAATTGGAATCGCCTGCCACACACATCTCTAGAAGGTTTACTTTAAAAAGGATTTGTTTTAAGTTCCTGAATTTAAAATACTTACTTATTTACTTATGGATTCGTTCTCAGCTTTGACTTTGTTGAGTTCACGCCTCAAGTCAGTAATAACAGTCAAAAGTCGAGCATTTTCTGCAATAAGAGACTCTATCCTTACCTTCTAAACATCCAAAGCCTTAGCATCCTCACACTTCTATTTGTAAGGATCACAATAGGCAGTTGCAATTGATGAGTCATGAGATTCATCATCTCCACTTACTGCAACAAATTCATCAAAAGGGAATTTAGCTTCTGAATTGTTAGATGAAATGCAATTGACAAATGCCTTGACATCTTCTTTCGGATCACTACAATCATCAGACGCTTCGTTAGAGAGAGTGATAATATAGCTCTTGCTTTTCCTCTTTAGAAATATTGGACATTTTGACTGATAGTGGCCAAACCCTTCACATTCTCGATACCGAAACAATTTATCCTTATTTATGTTGCCCACCTAGTTTGTCAAAGTCCTTAAATCGCTGAGATCTTTAAATGTTTGATCATGAGTTATTGCCATTCTTAGCCATTCTTAGGGAGGAGAACCTTGATTTTTTCTCAATTTTTTTCAACACGGGAGAAAACTGTTATGATAATAAGAAGATTGCTTAAACAAGATTTTTTTCGGGCTCCTCTCCTGGATCAAGTTAATGTTTTTCAATTGATGACTGTAGAGAAATTCTCTTTTTCTCTTCTCAGGCTTGTCATTAAGAGAAAATTGAAATGTAAGTAGAGATCCAAATAGGTCATCAATTATATCATGGAGATATCTTGGGCTTTTTCTATTACAGTGACCTTCATATCAAATCTCTTTTGTGGAGATATGAGAATTTTTCAAACAATTTTTTCTTCAGAGATCTTTTCATCCAATCTAAAAGATTCATTTGCAATGTCAAGTAGCCTAATAGTGAACTTAACTATAGTCTCATCGTCTTGTATTTTCAAATTTTCAAATTTTGTAGCAAGCAACTGCAATCTAGATATCTTAACTATGGATGTTCCTTCGTGAGCAACAACAAGAATATTTCAAGATTCTTTGGCAGAAACACGAGTGTTGATTAAGCAAAAGATATTTTTGTCAACACCATTAAATATGGCATTTAAAGCCTTTAAGTTTCCAAAGGAGGCTTCATCCTTCTCTTCAATCCGCTCGATTTCAGGCTTGAGTTTCAATTTCCCTTTCTCATTTGCTAATTGAGGATGTGACTAGCTAACAATAATGGACTTTAAATATTTATTGTTTAAGATTTATTGTTTAAAGATTTTAAAAAGGCTATCATCCTCACTTTTCAGTGTGCATAGTTAGTTTCATCTAATACAAGTTGACATGTGGTAGATCCTCCTTCCTTTATTCATTCCGTCAGGGAGTGATAGGATCACAACACTAGAGATAATGGTGACACATTCTAATACTAATTGAAAAAATATAATGATGTTATCTACAATGTTACAAAGTTCCACAAAACAATTACTAGAAATAGTAAACATATAAATGAACACCAATAATTGGTAATCCGGTTCGGTGTAAACCACCTATGTCTGAGGTGAAATATGGCCAGGAAAGATAACTTCAATAATAAGCAATACAACGTAGTACTTATCTATAATAGTTACACGATTACAGTGACTCTCATACAACTCTATCACTCAACCGATCACCTAGGCTTCCCCTGGGAGTAAGACTCCCTCTCACAGTAACTTAGACTCCCCCTAAGTTGTAGTATCTGTGAAGAAAGTCTTCGACTCCCATTAAGACTGAGACTCCCTCTCTCTGCAATACTTGAGCTCCCCTCAAGTTGGAGACTCATTTTCACTTGAATTGTATCTTCCCTCCTCAGAACAAAGTCCTCTTTGCTCGATTAGGCTCCCTCTAAGCTTGAGAATCCATTCCCAGATGAATCTCATCACACAAAATGTGAGTAACTTGAAGTATGTCTCCAAGAGGTTCAACTATTTCTTCTCTCTACAAATCAACCGAGTAAACACTATTGTTTAACTCAGTGTTACTCTCAGAAAAACAAATGGCCATCCCAGCCGAAGGACTAAATGTCCTTTAAATTTGAACACCGGATACAAGGAAGAACAACCATAACTTCCAAAAAATCATACACTGAAAAAGAAAGGGATCGTCAAATAATGTTGCAGAAGGAAAATTCCAATAAGGAAAGTATTTTGCATAATCTTCATTTTTGTAGAACATTCCTTTTGCCAGAAAACCACAAATGTAGAGACAATTCAGATAACATCTGTAACACTTAAACAAATATTTCCAACCACATAATATCTAATAGATTATATAACTTTTCCCATTTGATAAACATAAGAAAGAATTTTGAATTGCTCGAAAAGATTTTGACTGTTGCATCACCAACGTGGTTTGCAATATCTTCCTAATGACTTAATTATGATAGATTAAGCTTTACGTCTTCTCTAGTGACTTTGATCTATAAATCTTTATTCTAATTTATTAAGATTTTTTTACAGAAAAATGAGGTGGTGTTTGGATGACTTCATCTTAAAATGTTTGTTATGTTTTCTTTAATACAACGACATGCGAGGATGAAGATTTGAACTTTTATCTCTGTCAATGATATTATGTCTAAACCAGTCTAGTTCTTAAATTTAAAGTTTGATCTTACTTATAAATAGAACATGGAGCGATGACCTTGATGGACTAAAGGATCATAATGAGTAGAAGTTGAAAACAAATCTTTTTCTAGTTGTTTAACCAAATACAAATGTCACATATCATGATAAAATAGTTGGTGCTTAATCAGTAATAAACATGGCATGTTAGTTAAATGTGTGAATAAAGAAGGTTGGATATAAACGTATAATTTACAATTAAAAGTGCTCGTATGAAACTTTAAAATAAAATTTAGAGACTTGAAAGAGAGATGCTCTAAATTTGAAGAACATGTATATAATATACCTATATTTAGATATAATCTCGGATAATTACTTTTAAAAGAAGTTAAATATCATAGTTCCAAAAACGTTGTTTGAAATTTGAAAGGTTGGCTAGGGCTAATGCCTTCTAGTACATGTTATGAAGACCTTATTGATTACTCTGAAAGACGACTATAACGGTAAACATCACAAATAATTTTGAATATCTTTCAAATGAATAATGATAGGTGACCTAGCCTTTAAATCCCACTCAAGTGTCTTTACAATTAATTTTTCATATTATCTTAAATTTCTCTTTTTATACTTCAATTTTCTAATATTTTTTTTTTAATTCAACATATGAGTACGAAAATTCATACCATTTTAATTTTTAAGTTGATGGATATAGTGTCTAGACAAATTTAATTCTTCCATCAAATAAAAGTTTGATCTAAATTTTAAAATAAAACATAGGGTGTTAACTTGATAAATGACCATTTATCTAATTGTTTGGCCTCTTATAAATGTCACATGTAATGTAAAATTGAATAGTTTTTAGGTAACATATCTCACTTTAGTATTTTGTTCATAACGGTGTAAACAACAATGTTAAATATAAAAAGGTAATTCAAGAAACGAAGAAAGGTGAGAACTTTTCAAAATCTAGAAATTGAAAAGATAGATCTCCAAATTTAAAGGTTATGAATATAACTTACTTACCTATATTTTTAATATAATCAACTTTAATTAATTATTTTAAAAATCAATCTTGTCATTCTGAAACTTCAGAAAGGGTTTTTCTTTTAATAGGTAAACAGATTTAAGTGATCATTATCAATGAATTATAGCTTCACATTCCGTTCGATAATGAAGACATTTTTTAGTAGGTAGAAATGCTATTACCATCACAAACCGATTGAATATCTTTCAAATGACTTATGCAACATTGAACTTCAAGTCTTCTTCCTTCACCGATGAATTTTGTCTATAAATGCTTACAATGATTTATTCTATTATTTTTAATAGTTCAACTTGTTCTACAAAAAATGTCATGTGTCATACCAAATTATTCATTTTTATCATGAGTATATTATTAACTTTGTTACCAAGCAAAATTAGATGTAGAACCATAAATCACATATGAAAAAAAGTAATTAAAAATTATTAATGTCTAGTGAAAAAAATCGTAACTCAAATACCTATTCAGCTAGTTTAATTTTATAACCAACCTTATCTCGTAACAGTTAGTTTGTATGTGTTATAAATATCACTAATCAGATCACAAAATTAAGAGTTTTTCCATTCTTTCTATTTTTCTATTAACTACAACAAGCTGTAAGCAATCTTGAAGAGAAAATGATAGTGAATCTTCCAGTGGACATAGGGTTATTGGCCGAATCACGTAATCCTATATGTTTCTTCTTCTTCTCTTTATATTCTTCTTTCAATCGGCATCAATCTTTATGCAAATCATGAAAAACACAATCTTGTTATAAAATCATATTGTTATCAGAGTATCGAGTCGGAACGAGTATCGAATTTCTTCTATCGAGCAGCATCGAGTCAAGAGGTTTCATCTCCGAGTTGCTTCGAGTAAAGATTAATACTCATCGAGTAGAATCGAGTAACGATCAACACTTTTTGAGTTCCATCGAGCGAAGAACAAAAACTCATGGAGGATAGAAGGAAATTTCCATCAAGTATCAAGCAGAAACTTATCGAATATCGAGTTTTTAACATCGAGGATTTAACATAGTTCTTCTCAACCGTTTCTTCACCATCTTAGTGTTGATCTTGATTAATTGGGCCTAACCCAACATGTCCAAACAACAAATAAACACATAAAGTATAGGTTAGTTACTATTTCTCTTATTATTTTGTATGCTTCAAATATTGAAGAAATGTGAAATCAGCTTTTATCCATTATTTTTACATCTTTGGAGAGTGAGAAAAGAAATTGTATGTGGTATTAATTTTCAAAAGCTGGGTTTAATTTTAGTTATTAGGAATCATGGAGTTATCACTAATCATTAGTGGAGTTATGGTTCTGCTACCGAAGACTTTGTAAAAGACTTTACACATCAAATCACAAATAGCTTGCAATATCTTTTAAATTATCTTAGGAGATGTACCTGTCTCGATGACTTGTCTTTAATATTTGTTTTGTTTTGAAAATTCACTACCACCACATTTTTCTGTTCATTGGACAGATAGGAATCTTAGAGTCATCATTCATCTTCGGTGGGTTATGATTTTTTTCTACCAAACAAAGACTTTTTGAGTACTTTGTGAAAGACTTGTCGATGACTGGTCTTTAATATTTGTTTTGATTTGAAAACTCACAATCACCACAATTTTCTTTTCATTGGAAAGATAAGAATCTTAAGAGTCATCGCTCATCTTTGTGGGGTTAAAATTTTTCCTACCAAACAACGACTTTTTGAGTACTTTGTGAAAGACTTTACCCATAAAGTTGCAAATAGATTTTGGATTGACACATGAACATAGATCATGCTAGTAGAATATAATTTGAGGACCAAATGTTCACTTTGATGGGATGTAAGAGAAAATTAATAAAATAGAAATGAGCATATGACACAAATAATTTTAATGTTGTAAAATCTCCTAGGATGAGGAGTAAAAAACCACGGAACGAAGTTAAAATCTCTACTATAATCAATAATGAGCTACGAGTTCTCCTAGTCACGATTAGATGCATACAACAATAGATATCTCAAAATAATAAATCTACATAATAAACAAAAATATTACAAAAAAATAAACAAGAAAATCGCACTCAAAGTGGAACTTTTAAGTATCTAACACAAAAGAACATATTACATTGTTACAACAAACAATATATTACTCAGTTTCAAAAAAAGGAAAAGGTAAACATATACTACTAATTGAAGTTGTGGCATACGGAGCTCACATGCCTAAAATATGTATGTCTCCATGTCTGGCTTATTAACAATGGACCCTAAATCCCCCATGTTACGAAATCGACAATTAAAGAACACAAAAAGGAACGTAGAGATAGAGAAGATGGATACATAGATATATATGGTTCACTAACAATGTGTTAACTACGTCCACGGGCAGAGCGAGAACAGTATTATTAGGGAGAATGTTTTCAGAAAATTACATCAAACGGCGCCTCTAGGGTTAGAGAGTTTATATAGCGTACTACTCTAAACCCTAGGGTCATAATCGTAAATAACTATAAATAAATAAATATGCTAAATACGAATTCTGAATAGGTTTCGGGGGCCCCCGTACTTGGTTGTTCGAAGCGCCAACAAACAAATTCAAGGCATTTCAACAAGTCTCCACCTTGACTTGAATTCTCTCCCAGATAACAAATGTACCAAATGCAACATAAATCAATATTGCCAGACGTATCCAGACTTCTCCCTCATGCCTCAAAGTGTCCCACAAAGGGGACCACTAACAATTCAAAACATTGAGTAAGTCCAAACAATGTTGGAATTTGCCTTGTAGGACCGATTTGGTGAACATATCAGTAGGATTATCAGCAGTACCAATTTTCAACACTTTAACTATCTGCTCACCTCTTAAGAAGTGATATCTTACATCTATGTGCTTAGTCTCTCATGATGAGCTTGATCTTTGGCTAGGCATATTGCACTCAAACTATCACAATATACAATAGCTTGGTCAGCGAGACTCCGTACTTGGTTGTTCGAAGTGCCAACAAATAAATTCAAGGCATTCCAACACCCCAAAATCCAACCACAAAACCAATTGCAACACTTAAATAAAACCATTGTTAAGTGAAATTTTCGTCACCATCTTTTGCTTCTTCATTTTTTGTGTTTGATGTTGTCTAGTCTATTGAACAATTGTTTGGCAGTGGCAGTCTAGATAAGTCAATGCTAATGAAGCTTGATGGGTTAAAGCTCTGGGGTTTTGTACTGATTGTGTTGGGCCTACACACTTGTAATTCTTGAATGAAAAAGCCCAAATGATGAAGCTAACCTTTTTTACTGATCTAAACCATGATCAACGGAAGTTATTTTGCCCCAAATAATTTTTGGTAGGTAGAAAAGTTTGTCCATGTTGCTCCACGATCTTCCAACTGATGTACAACATATGATAGATCCACTTTCTTCTGCCTGATGGAAGTGATGACTTCTGCTCTGATGAGAAATGAATTTCAAACAAATTAATTTTCATTCTTTCTCACGTTCTCTCCTCTGTTTGCAGAAAACTCTTGCAAACTTTCTTTCTAATTATTTTCGTGAGTTTGTTGTGTGAATGAAGAAGAAGAAGAAGAACATACAATATTGTAAAGAGAAAGAAGAGAAGGAGATCTACACGATGATATACGTGGTCCGGCAATACAGTGCCTACATCCACGAAAAGGAGAAGAATTTTTTATTCAAAAGCTAAGTCACACTTTTCTTTACAGATCTTGTAGCTTTCTTGTAAGCTTCTGTAAGATTATTACTATAAATTGTAAATGATGCATATTTATATACTTTTTTAGCTGATACAAGTAGTTACATAACAAATTGTAAAGAAAAATATAAAGGTTGTTGAATATTCGTTTGAATGCTTGAGCTTATTTATACTTCAGACTGAAATTAGACCAAACAAATGATTGTAAGAGAAGTTCAAGTAATTCAAGAATATTAACTTCGAGATGCATTGTGGTATTTGTCCTGAGAGTTGGTTTCTTGATAAATCAAGATACTCCATGTTTATCATACTTCCAATTTCAAAAAGGGATAAGTAGAAAAGGGATGAAGCAGTAATAATACCTAATATATGTTTTGTACTAGCCATGGTTGTAAAATTTCAAAAAACGGTGGGGTATAGACCCAATCAAGTTGTTGTTCCCAATGTCCATGATTTGCAAAGACTAGAGATGACAAAGTTCTTTTCGATTAAACTAGAAACCAATACAAGAAATAATTGTTAAGATAACTAACAAAAAAGGTTATAAAAGACTTTTTATAGTCTTTTTCGAAAGTCTGATAGTTCATGCTATTAAAAGTCTGCCTTTTTGTAAAGCTATAATGGATGCTACAGTAAAGTATGAAGATATAGCATGTATATATAGCTATGAAAACATTCAATATTGTTAGTCATTCAAAGCTATCTTTAACATATAATAACTTGACTCAATGCTATCTTCACTATATAATAACATTTTCTTAATGCTTTCTTTGACCTATGGTAACCTTTTCTTAAGGCTACTATTTCACACATATATATATATATAGATTTAATCTTATCCTATTGTTGAAATGCCTTGAATCTGTTTGCTGGCGCTTCGAACAACCTAGTACGGGGGTCTCGCTAGGGTTTATTTGCAGTTATTTATTTATTTGTAGTTATTTATGATTTGGACCCTAGGGTTTAGAGCAGTGCGAAATATAAACTCTCTAACCTAGAGGCGCCGTTTTTTATGTAATTCTAAAAACATTCTCTCAAAATAATATTGTTCTCTCTCTGCCTATGAACGTAGCTAACACAGTATTAGTGAACCACATATATCTGTCTATCGATCCTCCCTACTCTATGTTCCTTTTCTGTGTTCTTTATTGTTGATTTCGCAACAAGATGGTATCAGAGCCTTGTTAGGGTTTTTTTTTTGAAATTCCACATTTGTTCGACAATTGAAGATGTCTAGCATGAACGTAAAGATCGAAAATTTATCTGGAGGAACAGTTTTGGTTTATGGAAAATCAAGATGCGATCCCTGCTAAAGCAGCAGGGGCTGTGGGCACCATTGACGGGTAAGTCAAAGAAGGCTGTCGTGGATAACGAAGAGTGACAGACTCTTGAGGAGAAGGCTCATTCGACGATCATGCTATGTTTGGCTGACGAGGTCACAAATGAAGAAATGTCGCTGGTCTTTGGTTGAAGTTGGAGAGTCTTTACATGACGTAATCTTTAACCAAGGAGTTGTTTCTGAGAAACGTTTGTATCATCTATGTATGCAGAAAGGTACGTCTCTATGAGACCAACAAAATTTTATTAGATCTACATAATGCAGAGGTTAAGGTTGATGATGAGGATTCTGCCCTAATTTTGTTGACATCTTTGTCGCCGTCTTATGAGACTTTCTTTGACTCCTATATTGGAGGAAAAGAAACTCTGACCTTAGAAGATACAAAGTCTACGTTGCTTATGAGAGAGGACCGTAAGAATGCAGGAAGTTCAGTTACAGAAAATCAGGCATCTGGATTAGCTACTACAGGAAGCAAGGGACATAGGAATTTTGGTATACAAAAGTCGAACCGGAATAAAAGGTCTTTGAAGTCAAAGGGTTCTAGATCAAATCATATTTGTAACTACTGTAAAGAAAAGGGGCATTGGAAAACCTAATGTCCTAAGATAAAAAGGAATCAGGAAAAGAAGAAAAAGAGTGACAAAAGGGAAGCATCCGACTCTATTGTACAAGTTGAGATTGATTCTGAAGAAGTCAAGATTGATTATGAAGGAGATCTAGCTTTAGTTGTGAATGAACAATCACATTCTGATGATGTGTGGGTTCTTGATTTTGGGGCATCTTATCATATGTGCCCAAATAGAGAGTGATTCTCAACCTATCAGCAAATAGATGGAAGGAATGTTAGCATGGCTAACGGTGCTATGTGCAAGATAGTTAGAATCGACTCAGTCAAGATACGAACACATAATGGTGCCTTCTACACTTTAAAAGAGGTTAGGCATGTTCCACTAATGAAGAAGAGTTTGATATCCTTTAGTGTACTCGATTGCAAGGGTTACAGTTTTGAAGGTAAAGGTGGAGCAATGTATGTCTATAAGGGTTCTAAGTTAGTTCTGAAAGGCATAAAGCGTGGAACACTGTATTTTCTATTAGGTTCCACAATAACAGGTTATGCTGCTATTGCATCGTCGGTCGTTAACAAGGATGATACGACTAAGTTATGGCATATGAAACTTGGTCATATGAGTGAAAAAGGGATGCAAATTCTGTCAAAAAGAGATATTCTTTGTGGGCATAAGATGCAGGATTTTGAATTTTGTGAACATTGTGTATTTAGGAAGCTTCATCGTAGCAAGTTTCTAAGAGGTGTTCATCGTACAAAAGGGACACTTGATTATATTCATTCAGACTGTTGGGCACCTTCCAAAGTTGAATCTATTGGAGGCAGTAGATATTGTTCGTTTATAATTAATGATTACTCAAGAATGACTTGGGTGTTTATGATGAAACATAAAAGTGAAGCTTTCAAGAATTTCAAACAGTGAAATATATTGATTGAAAATCAAACTGGGAAGAAGATCAAAAGGCTGCAAACTTATAATGGTCTGGAATTCTGTGGATATGAATTTAATGAGTTCTGTAAAGTTGAGGAGATTATTCGCCATTATACTGTTAGGAATACTCAACAGCAAAATGGGTTGCAGAACATATGAGTCAGACATTGTTGGAAAGAGCAAGATGCATGCTCTCTAATGTAGGGTTGGCTAGAAAGTTTTGGGCAGAAGTAGTGAATACATCATGTTATCTGATCAATTGTGGACTTCACACAGCTATTGATTGTAAAACACCTTATGAGGTATGGTCTGGTAAGCCTGCAGATTATTCTTTATTAAAATTTTTTGGTTGTACTGTCTACTATTATGTTAATGAGGGTGAATTAGAACCAAGAGCTAAAAAGGGTATATTTGTGGGTTTTGGGGATGGAGTTAAGGGATATAGGGTCTAGTCACCTTCTGAGAATATAGTCATACTTAGTAGGACTGTGATATTTGATGAAAATTCCATGCTTAACTCAATTGTAAAGCCTTTTGTGACGTCTATTGATGTGGAAGAAAGTAGTAGTGTTGATAAACAGGTGGAGATGCAATTCACTTCAGCTGTGAATGAATTACAACATCAAAATGGAGAAGATCAACACGTTACTACAGAAACTGATATGCAACCAAAAATTAATGTGCCTAGAACGTCAGAAATTGATTTGCCTGAGAATTCTAGACACGAGTAGATCAAACGAGTATAGCTCGTGACAGAACTAGAAGAGTTGGTGTTGGACCTCCTGTGAGGTATGGTTTTGAAGATATGGTTACTTTTGCATTGCAGGTTGCTGAAGAGGTGGATCCTCATGAGCCATCCACCTATAGAGAAGCTGTGTCATATGGTGAGTTTGCTAAATGGCTTTCTGCTATAGGGGATGAGATGGAATCTCTTGACAAAAATCAGACTTGAAAATTAGTTAAACGACCAAAGGAGAGAAAATTTGTCACTTGTAAATGGGTCTTCAAGAAAAACGAGGGAATATTACCTTCAGAGGGCATTAAATATAAAGCTCAAGTTGTTGCTAGAGAGTTCACACAAAGGGAAGGAGTTGATTACAATGAGATCTTCTCACTAGTAGTCAGACATACTTCTATCAAGGTGTTACTAGCTATAGTAGCACATCAGAATTTGGAACTTGAACAACTAGATGTGAAGACAACTTTCTTACATGGAGAGTTGGAGGAAGATATTTATATGACCCAACCAGATGGGTTCCAGTGTCTAAGTAAAGAAGATTATGTTTGCAAGTTGAAGAAATCTTTGTATGGGTTAAAATAGTCTCCAAGGCAGTGGTACAAACGTTTTGACAGCTATATGATTAGACTTGGCTATAACAGGAGTTTATATGATTGTTGTGTATATCACAACAAAGCTGATGATGGTTCGATGATTTATCTACTTTTATATGTAGATGATATGCTCATAGCTCCAAATCTGATATTATGAAATTGAAGAATCTTCTCAGTGCTGAGTTTGGTATAAAGGATTTAGGTGCTGCTCAGAAAATTCTAGGTGTGGAGATTTATAGGGATAGAGGTAAGAATAAGCTCTTTTTGTCACAGAAAGGATATATTCAAAAAATATTGTCCAGGTTTGGTTTGGTATGTCATCAGTTAAGCCTATAGATACTTCTTGTGCTGTAAATGCTCGTTTTTCATCTGAGTTTTCACCACAATCTGAAGCTAAGAAGGAGTACATGTCTCAAGTTCCTTATGCTAGTGCAGTGGGAAGTTTAATGTATGCTATGGTCTTTACTAGGTCTGATCTTGCCCATGCTGTTAGTGTTATCAACAGGTTCATGGGTCAACCTGGGAAGGAGCATTGACAAGCCGTTAAGAGGATTTTTCGTTGCCTTGGAGGTACATCTGATGTTGGTCTTGTTTATGGGAGTTGCACAAAGTGTTTGGTGACTGGTTATTCTGATTCTGACTATGCTAGAGATGTTGATAGTAGAGGTCTATGACTGGCTATGTGTTCACTTTGGGTGGTTCTGTTGTTAGTTGGAAGGCAACCTTACGGCCTATAGTTACTTTGTCTACTACTGAAGCAGAGTACATGGCCTTGACAGAAGCTGCTAAAGAGGGAATATGGCTGAGGGCGTTAGTTGGTGATCTTGGTTTACATCATGACCAAGCTATTGTATATTGTGATAATTTGAGTGCAATATACCTAGTCAAGGATCAAATTCATCATGAGAGAACTAAGCACATAGATGTAAGATATCACTTCTTAAGAGGTGAGCAGAGAGTTAAAGTGATGAAAATTGATACTACTGATAACCCTACTGATATGTTCACCAAACCAGTTCCACAAGGCAAGTTCCAACATTGTTTAGACTTGCTGAATATTTTGAATTGTTAGTGGTCCCCTTAGTGAGACACTTTGAGGCATGAGGGAGAAGTCTGGGTTAATCTGACGATATTGATTTATGTTGCATTTGGTACATCTGTTATCTGGGAGAAAATTCAAGTTAAGGTGGAGATTTGTTGAAATGCCTTGAATTTGTTTGCTGGCGCTTCGAACAACCTAGTACGGGGGTCTTGCTAGGGTTTATTTGCAGTTGTTTATGATTTTGACTCTAGGGTTTAGAGCAATGCAATATATAAACTCTCTAACCTAGAGGCGCCGTTTTTTATGTAATTTTGAGAAAATTTTGTTCTCCCTCTGCCCGTTGACGTAGGTAACACACTGTTAGTGAACCACGTATACCTGTGTGTTGATCTTCTCTACTCTACGTTCCTTTTTTGTGTTCTTTAATTGTCGATTTCGCAACAACTATAACAAACAACATTGAAGTTATGCCTATTTACATTACAATCACTTGTTTTCAACTAAATAAACACATGAAATATATATATAATGTACGCTTTAAATACGATGACTTCTTTTTCATTATTGAAATTTAGTAATCAATTTACATTAGAAACTAAATAAATTATCCAATATCTACAAGAAATCATCAAGTGCAATTTGCATCTATACAACGTTCACAAAATACAAAATTTATCAATGTTGAGGATTATAGCATCATAGAATTGAGCTTTCCATAAAAGTGTCTAAGTGAATTAGCATTAGTTTGACTTCCAAAATGACTTGAAAAGTGTCTAAGTATAATTTTGAATCTCAAAACAACACAAAAAATGTATAATATTGTTATTTTGACACTCAAAACAACTTAAAAATGTGTGCTTCATTAATAATCGCTAAATTTACCATAGAATTATTATATTAACAGACAAAATAACAAATAAGAGGTAAGACAAAAGAATACAAATCTGAACCAACTTCCAGTTTTAAGAGCCTTATAACCTTTTTTTTCCTATTCATTGATATATTATCATAGAGTGAACAAAACATACCAAATTAATAGTTGATATGAACTTCCATCTCCAAATTTCACTACTCTACTCCTTATCCACAAACACTCTTAACCCTTAAACAACTTAAAACAAGGGATTGATGTCTATCAAACACTTATGATCATAATGCAAGGAGTATAGTCTCGAACAATAGTCGAAAAATGAAGAAAAAGAAGCCTGCACACACAACAGTGTTTTCTTTTTAAGATCATGTTCATCAAACTGCAACAAATCTTTTTATAAATTTAAATAACTCATTTTTATATTCAACTATGCTACTTCTTCTAGCTACAACATTCGGGGCTCCCAATTTTCATTATATGAAAAAAGTACAAATAACTCAAGATATCTATATGTGTAATTAATTACTCTTTCAACTGCCATCAATACATTACACCATGTAATATCCAACTGAATTTCATGATCAAAACCAAAATTAAATAACTTAGTACCAATCATAAAAATAAAGACAACATGGAAATTGAACATCATGAACTAAACCAAACTAACTAGAATAACGTTAATTGGAATGTTATTTCGTTTTACTTGAGCAATAGTCATCCCTCATGATCCATGTCTCAATTCTTAAGATGCTCATTCTATTTGCATAGATATATCTCCACAAGTGTTGTGCATGACTTATGAACATGATTAACATCTCTAGGGGTTAAAACTCCCCTAAATAGAAAACATACTATGGTAGAAGTTGGAAATTATCTATGTAGAGACACCAAAACAAAAATCTTTATAATTGTAAAACAAACTTTTAACTCTCCTGTGAAACTCTAGATTCAACAGATAGTGAAACTTTTACCTCTCCATGCTCATAAGGCTCTGAGTTCCAACACAGCTATTATAGCCAATGGCTAAAATGTTCAGCATAAAACTAGTTCTATTAAGAATTCAAGAAATATATTCATCCTCTTATATGGATAAGTTGAGATTATAAAGATCAAATCGAATTGTAAGAAAAATGGAAACTAACCTAAAGCTATAAATTAAAAGCAATCACTTGGGTCGCACTTTCAGAATTAAGATCCATTCATTTACCATTGCCTTCTTCACTGCCCCACCAGTTACTTGTTACACTTAACAAACACAAACCCAATCATTAGAGAATTCAATAAAATGCTTGAAAATAAATAGTCACCACACTAAAAGCCCATTCAAAGTTTCACCTCCAAATATCAAAAAGTCAATTGGTCTAATATGCCGCATTTTGACAATCGAAACCTAAAACTTATTCTTCAATTAAAAATCAAAACTAAATTCCCCTCACCTCTGCAAATTGAAACCAACATCTAAAAATCGAAGTCGCAGACCTCTTTTAAAAATTGAATCCAATGCCCTAGTTGTCCTCTTAAAATAGAGGCTGCAACCTTATTCTCTGTTGCAACCCTTCTGTTTTGAAACTCACGATGTTGTGTTCCTATGAAGTTGAACATGAAACCATCTTCCTATGTTTTAGATTAATCGAAAACGTGATTAAAAACAAAAGATAAATCTAATCACATAAGCTTTGTTGTAAATGTACGTCGAACCATACTTTTTCCAGTAGTAGCAGTCAAAGTGGTTGGCTATGAAAGTTCAAGCGCCATACTCAACATTCGGGAACTCCTTCTTAAGCCTTTACACCTTTCTGAAGTTATCGATCTCGTAGACCAGGGCATATTTATCATAACAAGGCATATTATCACAATAATATCTCTTACGTTAGTCAGTTATATACTCAAATACTGCTAAAATATCCGTTCAAATAATAAATGAAGTTTAAACACAAACAACCAGCAATTGAAAGGGGCAAGAAAGTTGTGAAAAATGCTTCTTTTCTGCTCTCATACCATTAAGAATCCACAAATATAATAAATATTAGGAAAATAGGAATGATATTTAAAATGAAAAAGGAAATCATAGGCCTAGTCAAGTAGCAACATGGTCTCGTAAAACTAGTATCTCAATTACATGTAAACATGAATACATAGGAAGTAACATTTCACTGCCAAAAAAAAAAATGCAATCTTTTTCAGCTTCTTCAGCAGAAATATTATCAAACATTTTTATATACAAACGAATTTCAAAGCAATATGATTGATACATAGAGTATAATACCCTTGCTCTCGGCTTAAGCCATTTAAAATTAAATATGTTGCTTGAATTCCTTCAACAAAGTGGATTAAAGATACTACAACAATACATGTATGAATTAAAACTTTATGCTAAAAACCACCGCATATTGTAATCTATAACTGCTCAATTCTATACTCAAGCATTGTAACATAAGAGCAAACCTAGAGTAGCTGACACATTAAGCATATTGGAATAGGAGCAAAAGAGAAACTCACCTACTTCTCATTCACAAAGACCCTTACAAACTTGCCAATTTTTCCAACTCTCCTCAGCCTTCTCATACCAATAGAACAATACTAAATAGAAGAAGCAGACAAGGTGTGAATAAGATGGAAATTTTAATCAACAAACATATTACATATATCTTTAAAATCACATAAGGTATGTAAGCTACAAACTAAAGTTCAAGAATCTCTTGACCTATTACCTTCGATGCTTGCCGAGAATCCATCCATTAAAAATACCAAGAAATGAATTATGCGTATATAGCTCTTCTGTAGAAAGAAGCTACAAGTCTTCGACACCCAAACGGTAGCACTATTGATACAACAAATTAAAGTTCAAAATTCATTTCAAAGATCGGAATGTTGATGCAAATTTGACCATACAAAAAAGTATTGATCACTCAACGTTTTAATATCAAACTTGCAAGTGTATGCATAGAAGTAAGTGAAGTATCGTTGTTTTAAAATATTTTTTTAAAAGAAAAAAAACCAAGAAAAGCCAAACGAAAGAAACTACATTCTTTTAATAGAGAGTGGATATTGAATCAAAAACTAAATTTAATCAAAGAACCTTATTCCACATTAAAGAAGTATGAAGACCCTAAATTCCAAATTAATCACAAAAATAGCGTAACAGCCAATAACATTCACAATCATGTGGCATATATATATATATATATATATATATATATGAAAAAGATAAACAATTTAAGAAAAAGGAAGAAAACCATTAAATAGAATAGACAAACCAAGATGAGATCAAATAAGGTCAGCTAGCCAACCTTTATGAATTTCTATGCGAAGTCTTCTTGTCGTCGTCAATGGAGCCAATACAATTTTTTTTAATTGGGGGAATCAATATAATTGTTGCAATACTCGATAACCTTGGACACAATATTTCTATTAACAAGGAAGGGATTCACTATGAGTGTATTTTTCTTAAGGGGTATTTGTCATTAGTTTTACTAACATTCTATTGGTAAAGCAAGGTACACAAATTGCAAACCACAAAGATTCTAAAAGAACATATAATAGAAACGTTGCCTAATAGACTAACACTATTCAATGACTCTTACAACACAATATCATCCTAACAAGTGTAACACAAAATTATTGGGTTGTATGTCCTAAAACTCGCCGTTTGTAATGTTAAACATATTTTATTATTAATAAAGATGTTATTGACGTTTATTCAATAAACATGTTGTTGAATATGTGAATTGCACTTGTAAAGACTAAATCCAATAAATTAAAGATCCATGGCTATTATTTGAATACATGAACTTTATATGGAGACATAAGAGTGGATCAAGTTCAGTAAATAGCCAAAACGGTCTATATTATACAAATAAGGCTATGTACCTTATTCTAGTAACACTATTGGATGTGACCCACTCTATAGTTGTTACAATTTGTTGTAAAGTGCTATAAATGAAGTGATCCTGATTCGTTCATGTATTAACATGAGGTGTAGGAGCGTCCTATGCAATGAGTTTGCATAAAATCGGACCAATAATTAAGTCACTCTTATTTTATAACGTTGTTTACTATTTAAGACTGACTATTTCAAAGCGATAACCTAGTTAACTTGACCATAATACTTAGCTAATTATGAACTTCTGTTTATTCGGAATTATCCTTAGATTTGCACGGGTGAGGGTTGGCTCAACAGCGCCGACTCAATAAGCCTCCCATTTTAGGGGTAAAACCGGGTAGATAGTTGGGGAAATAGGGTGCAAGATGAAATTCACTCCCACTTTTAGGGATAGTAGATATGTTGTTCCTTTAAGTGCAGACTCTGGATCTTGAACAAGGGGCCCCAACCTCTCATTGGCCCGAGAGGGACTCAATTTAGTGATTAGATCACAAACCAAATTTTCATTAGAGGATTAGTGGGACTTAAGGAGCAAGATGTAATCTCGGGGGTAAAATAACTTTTGACACAACTGTTATTACGAACAACCGAGGAAGGGTTAACTTACTAATCATGGTTATATAATATATCTACAGTTAGCAGAGTGCAATTACTGGGCTTTAGTGAAGTGACCTGGTAGTTAACGATGGTGGTTAATTAGATTAAAGAATTTAGCTAGTTAATCACAGATCGTTGGAGCCCATTATCTGTAGGCCTATGTGGTTCCCTACTAGCTCATATCGGACTAAATCTTAGAATAGTGTGACAAATGAATTTGAAGTGTTCAAATTCGGTTTTTTAGAGCAAAGCGTTAAATATATATGATATATTTGAACTGAATCTAATCGTGAATTAAACATAAAGAAAGGGAGAAAATATGAGATATTTAAATTATGAATATGGATTCATATTCATTGACATTATTGTTCGATTTAATATCAAACTAAATTAATTAAATTATTTAATTAATTATTTAATATTAATTTAGTTTTAAAATTAATTATTAGAATCAATTTTGAAATTAAAATGGAATTGGTCAAAATTGCATTAAAAGTCAAATTATTGACTAGGTAAAAAATGCAATGAAAATCAAATTGTTGATTTTTGACTTTGAAAGTCAAAAATTAAGATTTGTTGACTTTAGACTTTGAGGGTCAAACTTTGACCAAGTTAGTAGAAAGATCCAATATTTGTGAGAGGAAAATGTCAGCTTTTGCATGACTAAGTGTTGTCTTCATTTGAAGACATTTGTCCCACTAAATCCCACTTCGAGTTAGTGGATTTTTTATTGTCAAATTCTCATCAAACTCAAAGTTACATGTTTTGCATGTAATAGTCGGGAAGACTCTCGTGGTGGTCTACGAACCGTTCATGAGGGGATCAAAGCTAATTTTGAGAAGATTCAACTTCTACAAAGGCTGTATTCTTTTTCCCCTTTTATTTGATTTAATTCCATGCTTATCCTTTGTAATTAACCTAATTAGTTAGAGTACTTTATATCCGTTTTTCTTTTGCTGTGTATATGTTTACTCCATAAAAAATAACGTATTAGTTCACAACACCATGTGCAATCAAAATGCCTAGATAAGAGGGAAAATCATCATGATTAATCTGTTTAAAGCATTTCTCTTTTGAGCAGTTAGAATAGTCGTTGGATTAGTCAAAGATTGTGCAGCTTTGTTGAACTCAACCTACAAACATGCCAAAGTATAGTTAGGATGTAGCAATACACACATCGTAAAAAAGTAAAAACACTTCCTCGAACATTTCTTAACCTCATTTTGTTTACATGTGGAAATCTATCTCTATGAAAAATTGTTGCACATGCATCAATAGTTTGAATACTCCCATTATAAACTTGAAAAAGATAAATACAGAGGATGAGAATATAGATTGACTTTCAGATTTATATTTATATATAGATAGATAGATTAGGAGTATACTGCAAATGATAAATGTGAAATGAACCTCATTGATTTTTCTTCAATAAAGTGCCTGCTAACCATGTTTGTCAAGTTCAGAAGCAAACAATTCCACAAAGTGATCACTCTAAACTTCTGTATAGAAGATGAAGGTATAGTTCAAACACAATATTCAATATTTTACAAGAAAAAAGAATTCAAGAGATTTTCAAAATTTTCACAAACATTTTGATTGTCAGATTCCAATGTTGTGAAGTTAAAAAAGGTGACCACCCCCCAAAAGAACAAACAAGTGGAGAAGGAAAATATGGACATGGGAACAAAAATTTAAGGAATAACATATACATTGTGAATTATGAAGAATCGCACTTGACCAGGGAATCATTGTTTTTTCCATATTAACAAAATATACTCTTTTTCTTATTAAATATCTCTGGACCTAAGAACCATTTTATTAAACTGTGTATACCATTGCAAAATAGAAGTAAGTAAAATGGTACCTCCAAGTTGCCACTGTAAGTACAAGAAATATTCAAACTCTTAATGCTATCTTCTTCCTGACATATTTGACATTCAATTGTCTAAACGTATAAGCAACGTGGAATGAAAAAAGAGGTTATAGCAAAGAAATTAAAAGAAAACTCGTGTAATTATCATATTGAATATACAAAATTGACAAAACTATTTTAGGAAATGTGGGTTTTATTGGTCAATATACATATAATAGTGCCTATACAATTATATGCAAACACCTTAATGGTATTTCTATCTTGATGACATACTTTAAACAGAATGTTATGCAGATTAGACATAGTACAAATTTCATGTCAATCTGTAAACAAGTTATTTTCCAAGTAATAAGGTAGATAGCATGGAGTTGCATCATAAAAGGAACTGAGAGTCATTGAGAAAAGAAAACCTTATCACAACATGGAGTCAACCCCATTCCTTGCTTTAAAGAAAACTAATGATTTCATGAATCCTTCTTGTGATGTGTTGAAATACGTTGAATTAGCCCTAAGGGCATTTTTGTAATTTGTACTATATTTGCTAAATTAGGGTTTCACCTCATTCTATTTATATCTGAGGTTGGGTCTATTGTACGTATGACATTAAAATAATAAGTCATTTTCTATCGTGTTTTTTCTTCCCTGAATTAGGGTTTTCCATGTAAACTCCTTGTGTCATCTTTTTTCTCTTCTATTTCAATATGGTATCAGAGCAAGGTGATGAAACCCTAGCCCCGATAAAAGAAACTCACTCATCAAACTTGATAGGTGAAGGTACACTGACTAATGAGGCTGTGATTCAAGCAACAGTTGACCGCTATCTCCGAACCATCATCCCAGGTGGCGCAGCCGAAAAGATCCAGCCGGCAAGCCGAACAGCAGGTGGTGGGCTTGATCTAGTCGGTGCGCCGATTAGCTTCCAGACTCAGCCATTTCAGCCTAACACCATCGATGAAGGTCCCTTAGCTTCACACGTTCTCCAGTCGGCGCTCGCAAGCAATTTGCAGCCGATCGGTCCCTCGACTTCGCTCAATACCGGATCTGCTTCAGATGATCGTGGGTTTGCTCCAGCTGTCGAGTCGAGTCAGATCGGCGTCGAAACCAACTTAGGTTCAAGATCCCGTTGTTTCATAGGAGAGTCTTAAAGAGAAGTCTGGGAACATAGAAAATGATGAGACGAGCTCAAAGAATGTTGAAACTTCAGGAGGTAATGAGGTGCTGAAAGATCCTAAAAAAGATGCAGAATTGTCTCAAAAGTCTGATACTGAAGAGGGACAGAAAAAACTGACCACTATGATACCACTCTGGATATGCCAATTTCCCTGAGAAAGGGAACCAAGTCATGTACAAAGTACCCTTTGCATAGTTTTCTGACCTATAGTAACTTATCTCCTGGTTTTAAGGCTTTCACTACTCAGCTAGATACTCTAGCAATACCTACCAGTGTACATGCGATCATGGAAGTTCCCGAGTGAAAAGCAGCAGTAATGGAGGAAATGAGAGCTCTCGAGGCGAATAAGACTTGGGAGTTAGTAGCTCTCCCTAGAGGTCACAAAACAGTTGGTTGCAAATGGGTGTTCACAGTGGAGTATAAGTCTGACGGAACACTCGAGAGATATAAGGCCAGGTTAGTTGCCAAAGGGTTCACTTAGACATATGGGATTGATTATTCAGAAACTTTTTCCCAGTGGCTAAGTTAAACACGATTCGTATTCTTCTGTTTGTCGCCGTAAATAAAGATTGGCCCCTACATCAACTAGATGTAAAGAATGCTTTCCTAAATGGTGAGTTAGAAGAGGAAGTTTATATGAGTCCACCTCCAGGTTTCGAAGTTAAGTTTGGGAATCATGTTTGCAAACTCAGGAAGTCTTTATATGGGTTGAAGCAGTCCCCTAGGGCATGGTTTGACAGGTTCACCGTATTTGTTAAGTCCCAAGGGTTTGTTCAGGGGCATTCTGATCATACCTTGTTTACCAAAATATCACCCTTAGGAAAGATTGTTGTATTGGTAGTATATGTTGATGACATCATCCTATCAGAAGATGACAAGGCAAAAATTGCTAAGCTAAAACAAAGGATGGCAAGGAATTTGAAATCAAGGATCTTGGTAGTTTGAGGTATTTTCTCAAGATGGAAATGGCAAGATCAAAAGCAGGAATATTTGTATCTCAGTGGAAGTACACTCGGGACTTGTTGAAGGAAACAGGAATGACTGGATGCAAACCTATTGACACTTCTATTGAGGTCAATAGCAAACTGAAAAGCATTTCAGAAGGAGTTCCTGTGAATAAGGAAAGGTATCAATGCTTGGTAGGAAAACTGATTTACTTATCTCATACTAGGGCCGACATCTTCTATGCTGTGAGTGTGGTAAGTCAGTTAATACAGAGTCCATATGAGGAGCACATAGAACTTGTGACTCGAATTTTGAGATACCTGAAGTCCACCCCTGGGAAGGGCTTGGTGTTCAGAAAACATGACACACAGAGCATTGAGGCATATACTGACTCAGATTGGGCCGGATCTGTGACTGATAAAAGGTCAACCTTAGGGTGTTGTACCTTTGTATGGGGAAATTTGGTAACTTGGCGAAGTAAAAAACAGGGTGTAGTGGCCAAGAATAATGCTGAGGTAGAGTATAGAGTTTTGAATCTGGGAGTGTGTGAAGAAATCTGGTTGCAGAAAATTTTATCTGATCTTCACGAGAGTAGTGTGGGGCCCATGAAGCTGTATTGTGATAATAAAGCTACCATCAGTATTGCGAATAATCCCGTGCAATATGATAGAACCAAATATGTGGAAATTGACAGGCACTTTATTAAAAAAAAGTTAGACCGCGGAGCTATCTGTATTCCTTATGTACCTTCAGTCCAACAGGTTGCAGATGTTTTTACAAAAGGGTTATCGAGATAGACGTTTGAAGCTTGTATTAGCAAGTTGAGTCTTGCCGATATCTACGCTCTAACTTGAGGGGGAGTGTTGAAATACGTTGAATTAGCCCTAAGAGCATTTTTGTAATTTATACTATATTTGCTAAATTAGGGTTTCACCTTATTCTATTTATATCTGAGGTTGGGTCTATTATACGAATGACATTAAAATAATAAGTCCTTTTCTATCATGATTTTTCTTCCCTGAATTAGAGTTTTTCACGTAAACTCCTTTTGTCGTCTTCTTTCTCTTCTATTTCAATACGATGAATTGCCCCCAGGTATCAAATTATGTAGACAAGAAAAATATGCAACAAATTCCTATATACGAGGGGTTGTTTGGCGATGCTGATGAGTGATTAATACTCAGTAAGGGGAAGAAGAAGTTTCGGATTAAGAAATAATGAATCTGGAGGAACAATATATCCCTCTTCCCATCGCTAAAGAAAAGTGAAATAAACCCAAGATGAAAATATCAAAGTAAAATTGACTAAACTACAATCATTATTATTCTTGAAATATGATCAGTTCTGCTATCCTAATCAAAAAAATAATTTGAAATCTGATTGGTAATGGCGATTTTCCCAATTTGACAAATAGACGAAATCCAAACGAGTAAACAAGAAAAAGATTCAGAGCCACAATAATTGCTCACATGGATGAAATCATCAATTATACAACTGGGCAAAATTTGAACAGGCTTAACGAAGAGGAGATGAATGAGTTTCTTTTAGCTTTGTTGGCATTTAAGGCAGTAAAATGCTAACGACCCCATAAACAATTTTCACGATGAACATTATGTCTGTCATATCTTTATCTTCTAAGCAAACTCCAACACAATAAAGCACCAATTTCTCCAATTGCTCAGAAAATTTAACGACTATATTGTTCAATACAAAGCCATTGTAGCTAATTCTAGTGACATTCACCTTCCGAACATCAAACGAAACCATTAAACTTCATACAACAAGTCTAAAGGACTCGAACCTCTTTGGGCAAGTACAATTTTCCAAAGAAAATTAGTTCTAGAACGTAGACATTGAAGAATCGAATCCTAGCTCCATTGTGTTGGCTCCAAATCCATTGATAAGCAAATTAGGTTTTGTCTCTTTTCTAAATTTGGGCACGTAATAGTGGACGAGCATATCATCGTAAAGATCAGTGGTGATGGATTTGAGGCTTGCCCTAGAAAAGGAGTAGCGTAAACAAGAGGTGCAGTTTTAACATACTCATGAATAGTGAAGAATTGGGTTCTAAGAGAAGAAGAGGTGTGTTTCAGTGTTGAAAGTTGGGATTTGAGATAAACAATAGTTGAGATTTGAGAGAAAGAAGATTTAGGTTTGGCTTTTACTTTTAGAGACGAAGAAAGGAAATGAGAAATAGAGAAAGAAGGTTTGGATTTTGTGCATTGAAGTAGGGGTGAGAGCAATGGTGTCGTGTGGATAATTCAAGAATTTTAAGCACGTCCCCAAATTGAATTCTTAACATTTTAGCGCTCTTTTTTTAGATGAAATCCTATAGCCTATATTTTAAAAGGCTATATGTAGAAGCTATAATAAGTTATATTTGTTGTAGTGGATTGAAGTCCAGGAAACAAGAGATGTGAGATTTTTCCAATCCATGTTGGAATATTTCCATAAACTGCATTTAAACAAAGATCCAAAGTAATTAAGCTCGAGCAAATCTTAGATGAGGGATCTTTCCAAAAAGGTCGTTGTTGCGTAGATGCAAGGACTTAAGATTGATTAGAGATCCCATGGAGCTTGGTAGCTTTCCAGATAAATTATTACCACCCAAGTTCACATCTTCTAGCAACATCCCGTTTGTCCAATAGTCTAGAATATTTTTAAAGAAAAAAAAAACTGTTAAGATGTATGTTCTAAAGCCTTCATAGTTAATAAGCTATCTCAAATAATGGTTGATTATTTTTGTATGTGCAATTATCCATTAAAGAAAGATCCAATGTTATTTTATGATACTTGAACAGTATGTGGTAAACATACAGATAGACATTTTTCTTGAGGTTGATGTTCTAAATCTCGTGGGTCCTGTAATTGGATAATGTAGAGACGTACAGGTGGACACTTTTAAATATTATTTTTAGGAGGCAATGACTTGGTCTTTAAATGTTTCCTTTTTAAAATCAAATTAGCATAAAAATGCAACAAATTCTTACACCAACACTGAATCCACTTTGAAGATGACCCTCAAAATGATGCCAACGTGCCTTCAAATTAAAATTCTTTATTTCAAAAATTCAATCTTCTCTAAGATCATTTGAAATTTCAAATGCTTCCTTTTAATTGGTACACAAATGAGGAGTTATCAAAGACTTTGAATGTCACATGCGTAATTGCAATAGGTGACATTTTGGTTAATAATAAAAGTATAGAGCAAAATTTTTAAAACATTACAAATATAACAAAATTTAACAGTGATATATTCTACCGTTGATAAATTTATATTAGTGATAGACTCTCATTTAGCGATATGATTTATCATTAATAGACTTTAAAAGTTGAATTTAAATTTTGTTATTTTCGCAAACTTTTTTGCATTATACAAATTACTAATATTTTAAATCTGATTACTATATTAGCATTTGCTTCTTATCAAGAAAAAAGCAGAGGAATAACATCTTCTAGTACAAATTCGGACACTGGATAAACCAAATAAATTTTGTAGCTGAAGGTTCAAACCATAGAAAATAATGGCACTCGTGGAAGAAAGAGAATAAAACTAAAATAATACAGAATTATTTAACAACCATCATGTAGTCAAATTTAAGTGTAGCTTATTGCATCATCAATTATCACATAAAAAAATCAATGGTATGATCCTATGCCCTTGTAAAACTAAAAGATAACAATAGTAATGATCAACTCTTATTGTATTGTCTATATATCATATTATCTTCCCTATTATTCTATGAACATAATCATGCTAGTAGAATATAATCAAAGGACCAACTGTCCACTAGGATGAATCTAATAGAAAATTGATGGAGTAGGAACAACAATAATAGTAAAGCACACAACACAAATAATTTTAATGTAAAAAAACTTAGAAGTAAAAACCACGAATCGAAGTCAAAATTTTCACTATAATAATTAATGGATTACAACGAATTTTTCTAATCACAAAATTTCCACTAATTGATGTGGCATAAGGAGCTCATGTGCCTAAAATATGTATGTTTGCAAGTCTGGCTGATTAATAGTGGACCCCAAATCCCCCAAAATCCAACCACAAAGCCAATTGCAACAAATAAAACCACTGGTCAATGAAATTTCCATCACCTTCTTTTGCTTGATCTTCATTTTCTGTGTTGGATGTCGTCTTGTCTGTTGAACAAGTGTTGGTCAGTGGCAGTCCACATTACTCATTGCCAAGGAAGCTTGACCGATCAAAGCTTTGGAGTTGTGTAGTGGTTGGAATTGGACCCAACAAGTGATTGTAAGACAAGTTCAAGTAACCCAAGTATGGTAACTTGGAGATGCTTTGTGGTATTTGTCCTGAGAGTTGGTTTCTTGATAAATCAAGAGACTCCACATTTGTCATGCTTCCAATTTTTTGTGGAATGTTTAGTCTCATATTGTTTCCCGAAAGATTCAAAGATTTCAATTTCATAAGATTGGTGATTTCTTGGGGAATTTCTCCTGATAAGTTGTTGTGTGAAAGATCCATGCTTGTCATGAGGTATAGGATTTTGTCATATTGAAACTCTTCGCCCTTAGCTATCCCATATGCAGTCTCTAGTAATAGATCACCGGTGTAAATAGAAAAACGAACGAAGATGTAATAATCATACCTTACATATTCGGTACTAGCCATGGCTGTAAAATTTCCAAAACAATGGGGTATAGACCCAATCAAGTTGTTGTTCCCAATGTCCATGATTTGCAAATACGAGAGATGACAGAGTTCATTTGGGATTAAACCACTGAATTGGTTAGATCGAAGTCCAAGAACCTTGAGATTTGAGAGATTTGTCCCAATCCATGTTGGAATTTTTCCATGAAATGCATTTAAACCAAGATCCAAAGTGATTAAGCTCGAGCAATTCTTAAGAAAATGAGGGATCTTTCCGAAAAAGCTATTATTGCGTAAATGCAAATACTCTAGGTTGATTAGAGATCCCATGGAGCTTGGTAGCTTTCCAGATAAATTATTACTATCCAAGTTCACAGCTTCTAGTAACCTCCAGTTTGTCCAACAGTCTGAGATATGTTTTGACAAAATATTGTTTCTAAGATGAAGAATCTTCAATTGGTTATTTCGGCTTATGCGATGACATAAGAAATGAGACATGTTTCCAAAAAATGAATTATTTGAAAGATCAAGATGGCCAATATCAGATGATATGCGAGGCAAGTTGCCATGGAATTTATTGGAACGAAGGCATATAACACTAGAAGAATTTCGGGCTTTAATGTCAATTGGAAAAAGTGAAATCGGATGTATAATGTCAATTTTTTATAAAAAAAAAAAAAATGGATCTTTAATGTTGCTTTCAAACCGACATTGAATATGGACTTTAATGTCGGTTTTAAACCGATATTAAAGGTGTAATTATTATTTTTTTCTTGAAAAATTAAACATACGCACCCGCTAATTTTATCCTTTTCATCTTTACCCAGTTCCAAAATTGGATACCCTATCGCACGTGTCGGCTTCCATTTCTCTCTTACCCAAACCCTAACCGATCTCCTTCACTGTCCGTTCGTTCGTGGTTGTCTATCGACCGTCCATCGGTCTCCATCAGTCTCCAACCGTCAATCTCCATCGCGTCAGTGTTCAGATCTGTAGCCGTGGGTACAAATCTGCCAGCGGTTTTTTTTTTCAACTTGTGATATATTATTCTCACTTCCGATCTGGTGTGCTGGGAACGTAGTCAATGAAGTGCAAAATCTTCATGTTAATTGATATTGTAATTGATATATTAAAGTTTTTATCAATCTATGGAGATCTTCAAAGGCTGACCGTAAACTGTCTACCCTTTATCTCTAACCATAGATCCAATATCAAAGAGAAAAAAGAAAAATAAATGAAAATGGCTAAAAAAGAAGCTATTTTTCATGTAAAAAGCACATCCAAACAACCAATCTTTTCTCATGGCTGGTTTTTTTACCACAAAATAAAGAACTTTTTGGCTGACCATTATCACTTAAACATTAAACAGGATAATTAAAAACACATTTCACAACAATATGCAATGTCCCTTCACTTTTTACACTTTTGGCTTCCTTTTCCCTTTGTCTTTTGGGGGTGTTTCTTTTTACAATTAACAAATATAGCAAAGTTTTTATCAATCTATGGAGATCTTCCTTACTTATAATGAAGTGTAAAATCTTCAAGCCCTCCATTATTAGGCAAACATTACATGATAGTATAAATTCTTAGACTTTCTTTTTAGGATTGTTGATTCATTATTTGAATATGTTAAATTGAGATAAGAATTAAGAGTAAGGTTCTTTTGGAAAGTGTTGAATTAGAATCTTTGAGTTAACTCATTTGAGCAATAATGAAATGATTTTGAGTGAAGTTTTTCATTTGTTAGGTTCAAGTTTGACGTGTAAGGCTAAATTTTAATTCTTGTGGATTTGAAAGGAAGATAGGAAGATAGCATTAGACATGTTTCAAGAAGGTTGACAAGTGGAGAAGGTGCACCCAACACAAAAAAAAATTTCATAACAACATTAATAACAAGTACAAGATAATATTTATAAGATGCTTATCTTAAAAGTCTATTTGTTCTAAATTTGTTGATGTTGCATATTTTACAATCATAATTTTATGCTTTTAAATTTTCCCTCGTTATTGTTTTTTTTTTTTTTTTTTTTGTAGATTAAGTTGCATATTTTAAAATTATGGATAAGTCATGGATGAAAATGAATAAAATGTTAGCTAAGTATGGTTTAGGGATCGAGATGTTTATTAAAAGTGGTCTACAACATTCAAATATATCGAATTTCATGAGTTTTAGGGCAGCAAAAGGCTCTCCTAGCCATTACGAACCCTGCAAATGAATAGAATGTCAGTTGAGAATGTCAGTAGGGAACGTTCAAAATCTGTCTTACCATCGAACTTCTTAGTCTCATATCTGGTAGTTGTCATTCTTGTTCTTCAAGATTGACTATTCTGAATCAAGAATTCAAATCATGGAGCTGTCTTGAACTATTCACTGAGCTCTGCTACCATTTATTGTCCCAGATGACAAGATCTTCACGTTAACAATCACAAAACACTCAGACGTAACGGTTACTGAAAATTCAAGAATCAGGGGAAGTAATATGTTGATGCTTGAAAATCTTTAGTCGTTTACCAAATGACAGCTCTATCGTGTAGATGAAGCGCCAAGAACAAAACGATAGTTCAATTATGTAAACGATTGGATGAAGCACTAAACGATCGTGTAGATGACAGATGATTAAAGCTAGATGATCGTGTAGACGATAGCTGATGAGATAAATGATTGTATAGACGATTGGATGCTGAGCTAAACAATCATGTACACGATGAGATAGGAACTACACAATCGTATAAACAATACTTTAGTAAATTCTAAATGATCGAAGAGGTAAGAAGAAATGACCCAACAGTTTAAGTGGTTCAGCCAATGGCCTATGTCCACTGTGCAAATCCAAAGGTTCTTTTTTATTACTCTTCAAAGTATTACAGAACGAATGCCTGTTCTCTTTTATTACTCTTCAAAGTATTACAAGACGAATGCCTTACTCTCTCGTTTTCTTATTCACTCTTACATTAATCTCACATTTGTTTTCCTTTTATATGCAGGCGAAACAGTCAACGATGAAGCTCTGATGGTTACAACATATAACAGAAAGATGTCGACAATAGTTCAACTACCAGTTGCAATGTTCTTCTTGATTTCGAGTCCTTTTGTAACAAGGCCCATAATGCATCTTCCAGCTTGAGAGCCAATCCTTCTTGTTAATTCAAACTATCTTTTCAAGAATCTATTTGATTTCCATTCCTTCCTGTTAGTTTGAGGATGGTATGTTGTGGCAATCTTATAGTTTACACCATATTTAGATTGAAGGAAATTGAACTCGAGATTTCTATGAGCAGCGAAAAATAGATCATTCTAGATTACAATCATGAATGAACATTACAAATTACAATAAAAAACAAAAACATTCGGTTATACAATCAATACAGAAATTACAACATGATAACTACAAATGAACAAGGCAAAAGATACAAACATTTGTAGACTCGTCTCCACGCTCCTTGCTCACGAACGCTCGAACGCGGCAACCACGATCGCAATACTTCACGAACACTTCATGCTCGTCTTCAGCAATCGCCTCAGTCACGAACACTCCAGCAACATGAACAACCTCCACAGACCCTCGATGGTGTCGAGTTGTGTATGACACCACCAAGAAGGTTACCTTGGTATTCTCGATGTGAGAATCCAGAGGGTGGACTCTGTGTAGACTTGGTATGAGGCAGACGAAGGAGGAATGAACAATCATGTACACGATTGGGTAAGTGGGAGAAGACAGAAGTCTATCGCATAGGTCGATGCCCAATCGTTTAGATAAAGCTAAGCGATCTTCTAGCAAAAGCTAAGCAATCATTTAGCTCATCGCATAGCTCAGTATCTGTCGCCTACAAAACACTACACGATCGTTTACTAAAACACGTTGTCGCTTAGTAAATTAGTATTTACTTGACAAGCACCAGTGAGTTTCTTTTTGCGAGAGAGAAAAAACTCAAAATCAATTTATCAACATTTTATAAAAACTTACTAAAATTAGGAAAACAATTTTCCTTTTAACTCACGATTACCATGAACCACCAACAACCTCCCACTAAATTGGTTGTTAGAGAAAAATAACTAATTATCCAAAAATTAATATTATTATAAATATAAATGATAACCAACTTATCATACTATATTTATAACCTATAGTTTTAATATTTCATCTCATGAAATATATAAACCATAGTTCTTTTTCTATTCCATGGTACATAATGTAAATCTCATTTACATCAATCCTCCACTAGATGTATCTCATACATAATACCGATTATATCATATATAATAAAAATACCTCATGTCAATTTGAACATTTCAAATCAACACCAAAAACTGATCCTCAACAGAATCCATTGAGCTACCAAAAGGACCTTATTGACCTGTAGCTCGAAGCTCCAACGGTACATGAATAACTGATTAAATATTTTAGTCACGGGATCCACCATCTGTTAACTGCCAAGCACTCCACTAAAGACCGACATCTGAACTCTCCTTACCACAGATATATTATGTGTCCATCTTAACAAATCAGTAGTGCGACAACCCTTCACATATCGCTCGTAAGTACAACTGGGCCAATAACTGTTATGCCCCTATACTTACATCTAACACCTTAAGTACCATTTATTCCTCTAATGAACATAAGTCATAGTCCTACTATGAGTGAGTCCTATCTTCCAAAGAGAAGTTGTAGCCACTATGTTCAAGCTCTGGAATCAGCCCTTAAGAGAGCAATCTCTCTACTTATTCCTGTTTCGAGAAAGGAGTGAATTCCATCTTGTGGATTGAGTTCCCAACTCCCAGATCAGACAAGTCCCCAAAAAGGTAGGCATGTTGAGTTGGCAATCTAGCCACTCTCACCCATACTAATCAAAGGACCGCCCTCAAAGGCAGGATTTCTCAAAACACTCAGGATTGAGGTCGTGTAACCTATGGCCGTTCAGCCAAAGCCACTATGTTCAAGCTCTGCAAATGGTCGTTTAGGTCGTTTACAGAGTCTATTCATCTCGTGGTCTAGGTCTTATACAAACTCTTTGTATAGAACACCCCTACTCGCACGTCTCCACATGAATGGTCAAGATCTAACATCTGTAGTAGTTTACAACACTTGCAAACCTCTACAAAGCGGGTTGTATCCATAGTGTCAACAGGACAGGTATTCCACCTCAATCCTTATACTACATACCTATTTAGGTTATCACTTAAGGCATAATCCACTTGTATATCACATATACATGCTTAAGTTCACATAAGATAACCAAGGAGCTTTGTTTATTGGATATGAGTAAATGCCATAATTAAATAACATTTATTTTATTCATCAAACAATATGTATCTTTACAAAACAATGAGACTCTGGGAGAATTAGGACACCAATCCCAACATAGACATCATGGAATCAAACAACTTATTGCAAAAGTGAGACCCCTCCATAATTTATGATAGCTATGGGTGTACCAAACCTTGTAAAAATATTTTTATGCAAGAATTTCAAAATAGCATAGGCATCATTATTTTCAGTAGCTATAGCCTCTGCCCATTTAGACATGTAATCAACTACAACTAATATATATGCATGACCTCCTGAGACACAGGAAATGACCCCATAAAGTAAATACCCTATACATAAAAGCGCTCCACGTCCAAAATATGAGTCATAGGAAGCTCACGTTACCTAAAGATATTGCAGTACGTTGGCACCTATCACAAGAATTAAAAAAAGTATAGCAGTTTATAAAAAGTGAAGGTCAATAGAAACCTGATTGAAGTACCTTAGTTGTAGTTCTAGTTGGTCCAAAGTGACCTCCATAGTGTGAAGAGTGACAAGAGTTCAAAATACGTACCACTTCCTCTTATTGGACACATCTTTTTATTAGACCATTTGCACATACCTTGTAAAGAAGAGGATCCTCCCAATGATAAGATTTGCCTTTGTGTAAAAACCTGGTATAATTTGAAGCTTTGTCTTTGAAAGATAGTTAGTTAGGTTAATAGTTGTTCGCTATGAAGTGATTTTTGTTTTAAATGTGTTAGTTTTGTTTGTAATTTTGTTATGTACATAGAACCTATACTCTGTTTTCCTATAAATAAAGGCTTCCCTCCCCGCAATGGAGGAAGAAATTCGTTTTGATAAATTTCTAAAGAGTTTGGTTTGACATAAAGTGGTATCAAAGCACTCCAAGAATCTGGGCTAATGGTAGGAAGAAGGGTTGCCCACTCGAGAGGAAGAGACAACCTGTGATAAGATGAAGAGGTGTAAGAAACCCCCACCCTCTCTCTAAGAACTACAACACGACGTTTACTATCCGTTGAAAACTCTTTGAAGGGAATTCATGGAATGGTGACTAGCATTCAAGAAAGTATAGAAACCCTCACTCGTAGGGTTGGGAGGCTGGTAGTAGCACCTTGCAATCAAGAAAACACTCAACCATTCGTGCAAGAATGGGGAAGTGGTGGTAAGCGTGGTGCTGGACATCCAAGAAGTTTCCAATTTTAGCAAGAATTCATCAAGAAAGAGTTTCAAGATTGCATAGGCAGCTTCAAGAAGATCCAAGAAGACGTTTGAATAGGTAAGAATGACAGCAAGAATTCTAAGACTGGGATTCTTTAAATCAATATGATCACGAAGAAGAGTTTTATGCTCCAATGAGGCAATAAGAAGAGAGATATGGAGATAGAGGTGACTAATATGATTACAAAATGAAGATTGACTTGCCAACTTTCACTAAGAAGCATGACATCGATAAATTCCTCGAATTGAATCAAGAACACCAAAAAAAAATTCGCAACAACAATGTATGTTTAGTAGCATTCAAGTTGAAAGAGGGATCTTCCACTTGGTGGGATCAATTTGAGATCAATCAATAATGAGAAGGAAAAAGGCCAATCGAGCACGGGAAAAATGAATTCGCTGATGAAATAGAGGTTCTTTCCTCCCAATTATGAGCTGACCTTTTACAATCAATACCAAAACTATAGACAAGGGGCATGATAAGTGGCAGATTATGTGGAAGAATTCCACTAACTGAGAGCAAGAACAAACTTGGTGGAGAATGAACAACATTTACTTACAAGATTCATTGGCGGCTTACGAGTGTACACCAAAGAGAAGGTAAAATTACAATACTTACATTTTTAGGATGATGCAATTTGTTATGTTGAAACAATAAAGGAGTTGAATGATTTAAGCTTCAATAAAACATCAAGAAAAGCTCCTTGGGACGCTTATGTAAGTAGAAGAGCAAACAGTACCTTGGAGCATCCTACTCCATTAATTCCATCCAAGGAAAAGGATAAAGAAAAGAAAGAATAGATTAGTGAGACGGAAACAGTGGCTGAGGTATAGCCAAGTGAGGCATTTGTCTAATGAGTGTCCCTAAAAAAAATGGCAGCATATGTGGATGAAGAGAATTATATTCATTCAAAATTGGTCCTTTGATATTACATCAAAAAGAAAGTAAATAACAATTCCATTTATTAACTGATGTTTTTTTTTTTTTTTTTTTTTGAAACGGTGGAGGAACTCAATGAAACTCGCTCCAAGAAAGCTTCAAGTAGGAGAACAAACTCCTCAAATAAAATCATGAACCAACCAGCATCAACACCCTCGGCTAAAGAAAAGGATAAAGAAAACCCTAAAGGAACCATGGAGAAGAACATCGAAGCAGTAAACAAAAAGAACCCAAACTCCTTACAATCGACCTTCATTGAGAAAATGCTTTTAATGTGGGCAAGTTGGCCATTTGTCCAATGAGTGCCCTCAAAGGAAGACAGTAGCTTACATGGAAGATGATGAAGAAATCCTAGCTAAAAATAGTGAAAAAGTTGAAGAAGAAGTTGATATCATTAAACGGGATGATGGTGAGAGGGTATCTAGTGTTCTCCAAAGGATGCTAATTGCTTCTAAAGGAAACCCTAACCCTTAACGAAATTTTCTTTTCAAGACAAGATGTACAATCAATGGGAAGATTACAACGTGATTATAGACAGTGGAAGTAGTGAGAACTTCGTCTCCAAGAAGCTAGTGACAACCTTGAACCTCAAGGTAGAATTTTGTTCAAGCCCTTACAAGATTAGTTGGGTGAAGAAAAGTGGCGAAGCACAAGTAAGTGAATTTTGCACCATTCCTTTGTCAATTGGAAATAGTTATAAAGACAAAATAGTATGTGATGTGTTAGAAATGAATGTATGTCACATACTATTGGGAAGACCATGGCTATATGACACTCGAACCTTGCACAAGGGAAGAGAAAATACTTATGAATTCAATTAGATGGGCAAAAAAGTGGTGTTACTCCCATTGAACAAAAAGAATGAGGAAGGAGTAAATTGATAGAAAAAAGATAGCAACCACTTGTTCATGACAATCAGTGGCCAGATTTTGATGAAGAAAAGGAAGGCTGATATTCTAGGACTAGTTGTTGCCGAAAAGTCCAAAGAAACTCAAGAAAATGAAGTTTTTATGGAACTGCAAAGATTGTTTAAGGAATTCCCTCAACTTAGAAAGGAACTCGAGGGACTACAATCATTGTGAGACATCCAACATAATATTGATCTAATTCTAGGAATACACTACCAAATTTACTTCATTATAGGATGAGTCCTAAGGAGCATGAAATTCTTCATCAACACATTAAAGAGTTACTAAAAAACGGGCATATTAAACTAATCTTGAGTCCGTGTGCAGTGTGAACCCTACTTACACAAAAAAAAAATGGTAGTTGGAGGATGTGCGTGAATAGTAGAGCTATCAATCGAATCATAGTGAAATATTGCTTTCCAGTACCTCGAATAAGCGATTTGCTTGACTAACTTCAAGGAGCCTCAATATTCTCAAAAGTGGACATGAATAGTGAAGAGTGAATACCACCATATTTGAATAAGGTCGAGGGATGAATGGAAGGCTGCATTGAAGCTTTATTCTTATTCACAGATCGATGACCAAACCAAGTTACCACATGGATTTGCCTTGTGATCTACATATTAATCCAATATTCAATGTTGGCGATCCCAAATCTTATTTTGCTCCTGATGAATTCTAGTTGGCGTCATAATTTTCATCCTCGAGGACAAGTCTAATTTTAGGGGGTGGAATATGGTGTAACTAAAACCTTTATCTTTGAAGGATAGCTAGTTAGTTTAATAGTTGTTTGTTATGAATTGATTGTTGTTTTAATTTTTTTTAGTTTTGTTTGTAATTTTGTTATGTAAACAGAACCTATACTCTATTTTTATATAAATAAAGGTTTTCCTCCCTTCAATGGAGGAACATTTTTTATAAATTTTTAAGAGTTTGGTTTGACACCAAAACCTCTTCCTTTGCTAAGTGTTTGATCAGGAGGTAACACCTTGCCTACAAGATAATTAACAATATCAAGAACCCAATGCAACCTGTCCTCTACCTGATAAAAACATAGATGAACAAGGTTTTTTATTCTCAAGCTCAAGCCTAAACAGGTGGTCTGCAACTACATTTTCAAATCCTTTCTTGTCCTTGATAGCAAAACCAAATTCCTGCAAAAGAAAAACCCATCTCATCAACCTAGGTTTAGACTCTTTCTTAGAAAACAAATATTCCAAAGTTGCATGGTTAGTAGAAGGATCTAAACTTAGCATTAAGGTAAATCCTTTCCTGATCTATCTTATAACCAAGTAAGTAGGATCTAAACTTATCAAAAGAAAACACATTAGGTAGCAACTCTTTTTCAGTAGTAGTATTATTCTGAGTACTATCAAGAGTCTCAAGAGTTTTACTAGCATAATATATCACCCTAAAAATGTTATTCTTACATTGGCTTAAGACAACCTTTTATACATAATTACTAGCATCACACATAATTTCAAAAGGCTCGGACCACATAGGTGCGACAATAGAAGCATAAATCAATTTCTCTTTCAAAAAAGTAAAAGCTTTCAAACTTGCATCATCAAAAACAAATTTAACATGTTTTTATAGCAAGTTACTCAACGGTTTAGCAATTTTGAAAAATCTTTGATAAATCTCCTGTAAAACCCTGTATGTCCTAGATAGCTTCTAACTCCTTTCACATTTGTAGAAGGTGGCAATTGTTTAATTGTAGAAATTTTTGCCCTGTCCACCTCTAAACCATTTTGAAATTTTTTATGCCTCAAGACAATGCCTTCCTTCACCATGAAGTGCACTTTTCCCAGTTCAGCACAAGATTGGCTTCTTGACATCTCTACAAAACATGTGTAAGATTAGCAAGACAAGAATCAAAATAAGACCCAAAAATAGAAAAATCATTCATAAACACTTCCATAATCTCCTCTATCAACCCCTAAAATTGTCATCATACACCTTTGGAAAGTGGCAGGCACATTACATAGACTGAAAGGCATCCATTATAAACAAATGTCCTATAGGGACAAGTGAAGGTAGTCTTCTCCTGATCCATAAGAGGAATAACAATCTGATTATACCCTGAATATCCATATAAGAAACAATAGTGAGAATAACCATCAAGCCTAACAGCATTTGATCAATAAAAGGAAGTGAAAAATGATCTTTTAGTTGCCTTGTTTAACTTCCTATAATTAATAAAAACATACCATCCTATCACTAGTTTAGTAGATATGGATTCATCTTTATCATTCTTAATCACAGTCATACCACCTTTCTTAAGGACAACCTACAAAGGGCTCACCCAGGAACTGTCATAAATAGCATAAATAACCCCTGCATTCAAAAGTTTCAAAACATTCTTTTTAACCACATCCTTCACGGTATGGTTTAATCTCCTTTGGTGTTCTACTAAAGGAGTAAAGGAATCTCCCATCAATATTCTGTGCATACAGATTGATGGGCTAATTCCCTATAGAAAATTTATTGTCCTCAACACTCTCAACAATTTCTCTTCTTCACATGCATTCAGATCCACAGAAATAATAACAGAAAAAGAAGAAGAATCAACTAAGAATGAATATTTAAGATGAGTAGGCAATTGTTTTAACTCCATAACTGGTTTCTCTACCTCACTCACTGCATGCAAAGACCCAAGAGGCATGGACTTTATAAATTTTGCTACAAACTTGTAGACTATCTATCCATTTAAAATACATAGCAACGTCATCCAAACATGTATCAACATTATCACATCCAAAATCTACAATGCATTGTTCTAAATAATTCTCTAACAAGTAACATATTAGCATGCTCCAAAACAGTCCTATCAATCATATTTATCATATTGCAAGAACTAACCTCATCATGGTATTTCAATTACCTGTAGATATTAAATGCTACCTTTTTATCAATCACCCTCAGAGTTAATTCACCTTTTTTAACATCAATTAAAGTTCCTCCAATGGTTAATAATGGACTACCCAAGATGATAGGAGTTTCAGAGTCCCCTTCCATGTCTAACACTATGAAATCTGTAGGAAAAATAAACTTATATACCTTGACTAAAACATCTTCAGCAATACCTCTAGAATATGTCAAAGATCTATCAACTAGCTATAAAAAGATCGTAGTGGGTTACACTTCTTCAACATCAAACTTCCTAAAAAAGGATAAAGGCATCAAATTAATAAAAGCACAAAGATCACACAAAGCTCTAGCAACAATCAATGAACCAATAGTGAAAGGGATAGTAAAACTCCCTGGATCTTTAAGCTTTTGTGATAACTTTTTCTACAGCACACGCTGCACTCTTTAGTCAGACCAATCATCTCATATTTCTTAAATATATTTTTCTTTGACAGAATATCTTTTATGAATTTCACATACTTAGGCATTTGTTCTAAGAATAGAATAACTTCTTAAAAATCTCGAAACTTAAAAATTGCTCATTTAACTTCTTTTTCTGGAACCTCTAGGGATAAGGAATAATATTAGGTACAAAAGGTATAGGAGTAGAAAACTTACCTGAAGATGATTTTGGTTCACTTACCTTTTTTATTGGTTGCTCTTCCTTGGTAATTTCCTCAAACTATTGTATTTCATTATATTCATCATTGAGATCTTCCACTTCTTGTTCAAGTGGCTTATCATCATCATCATCTCTCAAACGAGTGGCCAAATTTTTTCCACTACTCAGTGTCAAGGCTTTACATTCATCCTTTCAATTCTTCTCAAGATCACTAAGGAATATACCTTTTTACATTGTCTTAAGGGAAGTGGCAAATTCACTAAGATGCACCTCCATGTTTTGAATTACATTCCTATGAACTTGAATTGTGGTCTCCAAATTTGTAGTTTTGTCTCTAGACTCTTTCAAAAATTCTAACACTGTCTCCTCTATAGAAGAGTTCCTCTCAACATTTGATGAACCTATACCAGAAAATCCAAGGGGTGCTTGCAAAACATTATTGTTGTTAGCATACGAAAATTTTTCATGATTTCTTAAACAAGGATAATAGTGAGTAGGAATTTGTTGTTGGCCTGTATAATGTCCTCTATCAACATAATTGACCATCTCACTTCCCTGTGCACCCCAAACTTGTTAAGATTCTACTGTCATGGCTTATTAAGAAGCTATTGATGAGTGAGTAGGAATTTGTTGTTTCCCTGTATAATATCCATTGTCAACATAATTGGTCATCTCACTTTCCTATGCACCCCAAACTTGTTCAGTTTCTGCTGTCATGGCTTCTTGAAAAACTATTGATGGTGAATTTAATGATTTTCCTCTTGTAATTAATTTAGACCATGTGTTAGTAATTGTGGTCAATTGAGGCTAAGTGGCACTTGCCTCATCAATTCCGTACATTTCGGCAGTTTTAGTGGTGGAATCTCTATCATTTGGCCAATTATAACTCATAGTGGTCATGCCCTCAAAGATAGCATAACCCTCATTAGCAGTTTTTCCAAATATATATCCCCAGTAGTAGCATCTAGGATGAATTTGGTTTTACCATTTAGCCCATTGTAGAAAAATTGAATTTTCAATCAATTTGGATATCTATATTGTGAGCATCTCCTCAATAGGTCCTTGTATCTCTCCCAGCATTCATATCAATGTTCATCAAGTTGTTGAGAGAAAGCTACAATCTCATGTCTCAATTTAAAGGATTTGATGGATGAAAAGTACTCGTTCAAAAAGACTTAAGCTAATTCATCTCATGTTTCAATGCTTTTCGGTGGGATTGTTTCAAGGAAATCCTTAGCTTGATCCTGCAAAGAGAAAGGAAATAATATCAGTCTTATGGCATCATTTGAAACTCCATTAATTTTTATCGTTCCACAAATCTTAAGGAATGATGTCAAGTGCTTGTAAGGATCATCAGTAAGGCGTCTTTTAAAAAAAACAGTCCCTCGCCATTTGGATCGACCCCGACTTCAACTCAAAGTTATTTGTATTTATAGGTGCATTCACAATCCCGAGTTAAGCTATGGGAAGTGGAGGTTGGAAATAATCCCTAATGGCCTTATCTGCTTCTCCGACCATCACTTCTTTTACTTCTTGCTTGTCTCTAAGGTTTCATCTAAATGTACGTTCAATCATAAGATCAAGAGGCAAAAGAGGTGTGTCCTTATCACAGGGCATGCACAAGAGAAAACTCCAATAAAGTTAGCACAAAATTAAGCCCTAGTCTAAAACTTCTCCAATTATCGAATATTAAGCAAAAAACCGTTATTTTGATCCCGACAATGGTGCCAAAAACATGATGTGAAAATTATTCGCAAAAGCAAATGGGGTCAAAGTTATGATATATAAAATGGCTTTAGAGGCTGACTATCATCCTCAGAGATCAAACAAACAGTTATTACTTATCTATTTAGAACCATATCAACTTTAGCTAGAGAATTGAAAAGTTGATTTGAATGATTTTTTTTTCTATTGAATTGCAATAAAACAAGATAAGAAGACAAAAGAATGTAGTTCAAAATAAAAGAGCATTTTAGGGTGTCGATGTCATTACATACTTCATTGAACAATATTTAGAGCAATCATAAAATTTATCAAAACCATTTATCTAAGTCTAGAATCTAAATTCTGAATTATAGTCATTCGAAAATAATTCTCTCTCATGCAATCCAAAATGAAAACTAACATTGTGATATAAAATCAATACTCATGGCATTAAACATTGTCATCAACAACTTTTACTATTCCCCTAACTACGCACGTGATAGATTAATAGAAATATAATGTTACAAGTCCAGTTAAATAGGCAACCTATTGAATTGAACATTCAATCTAACATTCATTGATATAGTGAATCAATATAAATTAAGAGAAATAACATTACAAGATAAGAAGTAATGCAATTCCATAAAATTCCAAAGTATTAATTCAAATCCATATGTAAAACTAACAACACTCTAAAATAAAGAGTCTAGCCAATCATGGTTCTCAAAAACATATTTGCATACAAACTTGTGGGCATCCTAGTAAAGAAAAAAAATTAAAAAAAAAAAAAAAAAAAAAAAAAAAAAAGAGAAAACCCTATCCATAATGCTCCTCCTTTACTAAAATTCGCCACTCTTCTCTGCATTGACATATCAGAAATTGAATGCTCTCTACAATAGTTCTTCACACATTTTACTCTTTGGTAGGAACCTCTTTAGGTTTGAAAATTAGGTCAAAATGTCTTCAATTTAGGTCAGAATCACCCCCTTGAGTAATTAGAGAGTCCAATTTTATAGAGGATGAGAAATTTGGGCATAAAATCTTTCCAAAAACCACAGATTCTTCAAATAAAGAAAGCCAATATAACTATGCTGTTCTGAATCTACCGCAGCGTAATGCTACGCACCTTGGAGCATAGCTACGATGTCACCTTAAAAGCCATTTTTTCCTTGCAGCATAAAAGGTTGAGCGTTGCTACTCCAGCATTACGCTCTCTCGCACGCACGCGATCCAACTCTGCCTTGTGTCGTAGTGTTACTCATTTCAAACACCATTTAAGCTTTCGACTAGGGATTCGAACAAAGCTGTAACTTTGGAGCCTTGTTTTTGTTAGATCAGGAACTTTCGATCAGTTGGATCTATTTATTTGTGTTCTAGCATGATGTGTATTTTCATTTCCAATATGTATAATTGTGGCTTATGATATCTTATTGTTTGTGATATATTCTGATATGATTATTACTCATGCTTTAATGCTCTTCCATTAACCTGAATAATCTATAATATGTTGAGGCTTTTATGTGTTTATGTGAACACAAGCTTGCGGTTGCTAAGATGTTTGTATATATACATATGTTTAAAGTTAAAATTATCATATCGTTTTGGCATAAGGCATGGTTTAGACGTATGTTACAAAATTCATGCATTTTGGGTGAAAAATAGTGTAAAAAGGAGGTTTGAGTTCTATGTTCATAAAGGAAAGTCGGGTGAGAAGCGATGTCACTATTGGATTTAGAAAAGCGTCGGGACCTTAAGTACGGTTTGTTAGAAAATACTAGCATGCAACAGAAGGAAACAAAATCAAGCACTCTAATTACATTCAATTTGAGTTCTAAAAGTATGCTTAAACAGAAACTTCATAAGAGGGTTTCTAAAATACATACCTTTGACGAATTCTCAAAAATCCAAACTGCTCTTCACGTGATTCCAGCTCTAATTCAACAGTGAACCACCAAGAAATCTTCTCTCATATTCTTAGTATTGAATATGAGTGGTGGAACTCAGATTGGAGTGTATTTGTAAAGGGAATTGGATGAGTTTTCAAGTGAAGATGATAGTTGTAGCAGAAACCAATTTCCAGCAACATTCACCATTCTTCAGCAAAAATGGAGAGCTTTTTATCAGCTGTCTACATTGAACCATTGATGGACCATCTAAATGCCAGCACTAAAATTGATTGTTCAAGTGGATAGGTGGTGTGATTAGGAGGAAACAACTTCTCCAAAGTGATTTTGTGGGAAAATCCCACTAAATTATAAATTTCCAATTTTGTTTTTCAAAAACTAATTTTTATTAATTCCAAAATTAACTAAAATTTATTTTAATCAATTCATAATTAATTAAATTCAAACCATCAAAATTCAATTTCTCAAATTGAATTAAAATTTAATTTAATTTTTAATTCATTAAACATTTTTAATTAATTAAATAAAAACTTAATATCAAATATTAAATTAATCACACACCTAATTTTAAACATGAATCCTATTCATGTAATTAATATTTAAATCAACATTGAAATATTATAAACTCTCCAATTTCGTTCAACTTTAATCAATTAAACGTTAATTAATTTTATCAAATATAATTATACAAACCCTAATCAGAATTTGAATTTATTCAAATTCAAACCCTATTTTCAATTTGAACACTTCAATTTCAAATTCAATTTGAACACTTCAAATTGATATCATTTCAAATTCCCTCAATTTATTTATTCAAGGTGTTCATGTTTTACGAGCTAGTAGAGGAAACCTACAGATCATGAGCTCTAACGATTTAAGATTATTTGACTAAAACTTTTTAGACCAAATTAATCAGTATTAACTATCAAGTCGCACCACTGTACAATATTTCTTCTATCCATCAATCGGGTAGGCGTGAATTCCTTATTGCACCCTATGTCCTTATTTATCTACCCGGTCTTACCTTGCAATGGGAGGCTTATTGAGCCGGCATTGTTGAGTCAATCTTCATCTATGCAAATCTAAGGATAATCCCGAATAAACAAGAGTCCATAATTAGCTGAGGATTAAAATTGAGTTACCTAGGTCATCTAACGAAAATAATCAATTTTAGATAGTAAACAACATTATAAAGTAAGAGTGACTTATTTCTTAATTCGATCTTACGCAAACTCATTGCATAGAACGCTCCTACTCCTCATATCAATACATGAACGAATCAGGATCACTTCGTTTGTAGCACCTTTACAACAACTCATAACAACTACATAATGGGACGCATCCAGTGTTACTAGAATAAGGCACCCAATCTTATTCGTATACTATAGATCATTTTGACTATTTACTTGAACCTAATCCACTTTTATGTCTCCACATAAAGTTCAAGTATTCATATAATAGCCATGAATCTTAGTTTATTGGATTTAGACTTTATAAGTTCAATTTATAGATTCAATAACAACTTTATTGAAGTAATTTCGAATAACATCTCTATTGATAAAAAAATATGTTTAACTTTAAAACTGCGAGTTTTAGGACATAAAACCCAACAATACTCCCACTTGGACTAAAATCCAGTTGATAAATATATATATATACAATGTTGAGTACAATGAGAGAATAAAAACAAAAGTATAAATACAATAAACTAGGTCATCAGATATCCCTAAATTCTCCCACTTGCTCTAGTTATAAGTATCTCATAGACCTAGTCCTACTAGGTGACCCTCGAACATTTTAGCCGAGAGGGCTTTCGTAAATGGATCAGCTAAGTTGTCTTATGAAGCTATCTATGTGATAATTACGTCTCCTCTGTGCACAATCTCTCTGATAAGATGGTACTTCCGCTTGATGTGCTTTCCACATTTATGGCTTCGAGGTTTCGTTGAGTTTGCAACTGCTCCACTGTTATCACAATATAGGGTGATTGGCAGGTGTATATTTGGAACCACTTCTAAATCAGTTAGGAACTTTCTAAACCATACTGCTTCTTTTGCTACTTCACTTGCAACTACATACCCAGCTTCCATTGTGGAGTCAGTAATACAACGTTGCTTGATACTCCTTCACACTACTCCTCCTCTATTCAGAGTGAATACTGACCCCGAAATTGATTTCCTTGAATCAAGATTGGTCTGGAAGTCAGAATTAATGTATCCAATAAGGATCAGATCCCTAGCATCATACATGAGCATATGATTCCTCGTTCTCCGAAGATACTTGAGGATGTTCTTAACGACAGTCCAATGATCATATCCTTGGTTGGGCTAAAATCTACAGACTATTCTGACTGCATAGCATATGTCGGAACGAGTACACAACATAGCATACATTAAGCTCGCTACTGTTGATGCATATGGAATTCGATTCATAACCTTAACATCTTGAGGTGTCTTAGGACTTTGTTCCTTATACAAATGAATTCCATGTTTGAAAGACAACATTCCTTTCTTGGAATTTTACATTTGATATCTAGACAACATCTTGTCTATATAAGATATCTGATATAATGCTAAAATTTTGTTCTTTCAGTTCTAAACTATTTGGATCCCAAGAACATCTTGTGTTTCACTCAAATATTTCATTTTGAACTTCGTAGCAAGTTATCTCTTAACGTCAGCAAGAAATTTTACTTCATTTCCTATGAGTAGAATATCATCAATATATAGAACCAGAAAAGTGACAGTTTTGTTAACGATTTTCTTATAAACACAAGGTTCGTTAACATTTTGGTCAAAGTCATAAGATTTGATCGTAGTGTCAAATTTTATATTCCAGGATCGAGACGTTTGTTTCAATCCATAAATGGATCAATTAGACTTGCAAACCTTTTGCTCTTGACCCCATTCAATAAATCCTTTTAGTTGAGCTGTATGATACTCTTCTCAAGATAGTCATTCTCGGCTTTCTTGACATCCATTTGCAAGATTTTATAATCATAAAATCCAGCTATAGACAAGAGTATTCTAATTGACTTTATCATGGAAACCAGAGAGAAAGTTTCTTCATAGTCCATCCTCTCTCTTTGAGTAAACCCTTTTGCCACAAGCCTAGCTTTGTAGGTTTTTACCTTTGCAGCTTGGTCTCGTTTTGTCTTGTAGATTCACTTACAACTAATGGGTTTTACCCCTTCTGATTGATCTACAAGTATTGGGGTTGATGCTCTAAGTCTCGTAGGGTGCTATAATTGTAAACACATGTATGAACAAACATTTGTGATGTAATAATATGAAATATTTTTTCTTCAGTATTGTCTATGAAATATAAGATATTTTACTTGCATTAACCACAAACCAATTAACTAAGGTCCCTGGTTATCATTGTAACTTAAGCATTTATGTGGAGACATATATATGGATTATGTCTTAAGTGGTAACCTAAATGGTCAGTAGTATATGGATAAAGGAGCGAAACCTTATCCTGGTGACATGTGATATTACGGATACGACTCGCTTTGTAGATGGTACAACCGTTGTAAAGTGCTATAGATGATATGATCCTGATCATTCATGTGGAGACATGCGAGCAGGGGTATCGTATACAAAAGAGTTTGTATAATACTGGATCACGATGTATTGAATTGCATTTACATTCTTGGTGGATTTTAAGCATGTCTACATTATGTTTAAGTGTTAAATGATTTGTGGATGTGCTTTAATGGAGTTTCTGGGATGGTTGTCTCTGTTTACTGCCCTTTTTTTTTTTAACATTTAGAATTTAATTGTAAGGGCCCCTGTGTTTTTGGACATATTAACTTGCTATCGAGTCTGTATTCAAAGACTTTGAGTACGTAAGAGTCGCTCGTGATGAAGCCTCAAGGCATGGAGATGCAGTTTACTTCGAGGAAGAAGAAGACCAAAGGTTGGTCAGATTGTGTAGCCAAGGCTAAACGATCGTTTAGATTTCGTTAAACGATCGAGTAGAGAAGTTCTAACTCAATCGTGTAGAATTTACAAAATGATCATATGGCTGATGCTAAACGAACGAGTAAAATGTTTACTCAATCGGTTCGTGTTGGCTACTCGATCATGTAAAAGATGGGGGTAAAAGATCATTGAGTATGAGATACTTGTTGCATGGTCGGCGCGCACACTAAACGATTGTGTAGGCCAGCATGCTTCATCACATAGTCACTGGCTACTCGATCACTCGGTAAGTGTTACATGGCATTTGCTCCTCGATCGCCTAGACGATCATGCTTTATCGCATAGTTGTCGTCTACTCGATCGTTTAGGCAAGTGTTATATTTGGTGCGCTGCACGATCGAATGGCCTTCATGCTTCATCATATAGTCAAAGGTACTCGATCATGGTTACTCGACAAACTTTACTAGACAATCATAAGGAAAAGCTACACGATTAGGGAGCGAGGCTTTTCCCAGGCGGTTCAAGACTCGGTTCGCCTGTTTGAACCGATTTACTCGATGGTTTATGTAATAGATAGTTTTTATTTCCAGTTTTCTAGGCTAATCATCCCGGTCCATTAATTTTGTATCAATGTACATGAGATGTATGTTTAAATTATGTCATATAGTATGCCATATAGTTTTGAATCCCACCATAGGTTATACATTTGTCATGCATTATCTCTATATTGTAAGAGTTATGATATAGTAGCTTGCATGATTAAATTACATAAGAGCATGCTCATACATCATATAATATAAGAATTATATGTATGCATGCATTAAGCATATTCATGTATCTTCTTTATATTATAAATGTTATAGTATAAGGGTGTATGGAAGCATGTATGCTTAGTTCATTACATTTTATATAAGAGTTATATATAGTCATGAATGGACATTGCATGAACCATGACACAAAAGTTAATTTATAAGAGTTATAAAAACCTAGTCTAGCCAAGCAATATGGATGGTTTTAGATGTTTGTTTTATACGAGTTATAATAACTAAAATTAATAAGAAATACATGCATGCAAACTTAGCTTTAACCAGGTTTTAAAAGAGTTTTAAAATTTGACTGAGATAGACCTAAGATCACGGTTCTAATGAGATTAAAACGTAAGTTTAATCTTTTAATCAGTTTAATAGGATTAAATGGACTAATAAAAGACCTAATCCTGGTGACACTACGGATACGGCCCGCTTTGTAGAGGTTTGCAAGTGTTGTAAACTACTACAAATGGTAGATCCTGACCATTCATGTGTAGACGTGTGAGCGGGGGTGTCCTATACAAAGAGTTTGTATAAGACCTAGACCACGAGATGATTAGACTCTGTATATAACGACGTTGATACTAGAGACTTACATCTCACCTAAATGACCATAGGTGACACGACCTCAATCCTGAGTGTTTTGGAAACTTCTACCTTTGAGGGCGGTCCTTTGATTAGTATGGGTGAGAGTGGTCAGATTTCCAACTCAACATGCCTACCTTTTTAGGGACTTATCTGATATAGGAGTGTGGAACTCAATCCACAAGATGGAATGCACTCCTTTCCCGAAAGGATAAGTAGAGATATTGCTCCCTTAAGGGCTGATTCCGGGGCTTGAAAATAATGGCCACAACTTTTCTTTGGAAGAGAAGACTCAGTCATAGTAGAACTATGACTTATGTTCATTAGAGGGATCAGTGGTACTTAAGGAGTTAGATGTAACTACAGGGGCATAAAGGTTATTGGCCCAGTTGTACTTACGAGCGATCTGTGAAGGGTTGCCGCACTGTTGATTGGTTAAGATGGATACATAATATATCTGTGGTAAGGAGAGTTCAGCTGTTGGTCTTTAGTGGAGTTTCTGGCAATTAACGGATGGTGGATCCTGTGACTAAAGAGTTTAGTCAGTTATTCACGTACCGTTGGAGCTTCAAGCTATAGGTTCATAAGGTCTCCTTAGTAGCTCAATGGATTAAGTTAAGGATCAGTTCTTGGTGTTGATTTGAAATGTTCAAATTGACAAGAGGTATTTTGATTATATATGATATAATCGATATGATTATGAGATACATCTAATGGAGGATTGATGTAAATGAGATTTACATTAAGTATCATGGAATAGAAAAAGAACTATGGTTTATATTTTTCATGAGATAAAATATTAAAACTATAGGTTATAAATATAGTATGATAAGTTGGTTATCATTTATATTTATAATAATATTAATTATTGGATAATTAATTCTTTTTCTTTAATAACTAAATTAGTGGATGGTTATTGAATTCATGGTAACCGTGAGTTTAAAAGAAAAGTGGTTTTTCTATTTTGAAAAGAAGTTTTTTTTTTTTACAAAAGGTTATAAAAGTTTTTGAGATTTCTCTCGGCGAAAAAAAGGGATCTCATGGTAGTCGTCAAGTAAATATGGATTTACTAAACGACGGTTGGGGGAGACGATCGAGCAGCGATAAGCTAAATGATCGTATAGCTTTTGCTAGACGATCTTTTAACTTTATCTAAACGATTGGGCATCGACCTATACGATAGGTTTCCACCATCTCCCACTTGCCCAATCGTGTATGCGATCGGTGTTTCCTCCTTCATCTGCCTCATACCAAATCCGAACAGAGCCCACCCTCTAGATTCTAACACCGAGAGTACCAAGATAGCCTTGTTGGTGGTGTCAGACTCAACTCGACACCGTCGAGGTTTTCTGTGGAGGCTGTTTGTGTTGCTGAGAAGTTCATAGTCAAAATGATCGTGTAGGACAAGCACGAAGTGTTCATGCTGTGGTTGTGTGGTGTTGAGGTCGTGTAGATTGAGTGTTTGAGGTTGCTGTAGTTCGAGTGGTCGTGCGCAACGGAGCGTAGAGACGTAACTTCAAATGTTCGTAAAGTTTCTCTCTTTGTTCATTTGAGTTTTTCATGCTGTAATTTCTGTATTATTTGTATAACCGTTTGTTTGAAGTCGACTGTAAATGTATTGTTCATTCATGATTGTGATTTGGAATTATCTTTCTTCCACTTCTCATGGAAATCTTATATCTCGTTTCCTTCAAGGATCAGATTATTTGTAACACTCTACAACAATTGCAACAACTACAAAGCAAGTCGGGTCGTAGTGTCACTAGGATAAGGTACCTAGCCTTATCTAGTTACTATACACCGTTTAGGTTATCACTTAAACATAATCCACCTGAATGTCTCCACATGCGTGTTTAAGTTATAAAATATAATCTTTGATTTCAGTTTATTTCTTTTTGTGGATTAATGCAACTAAATATCGAATAAAATACCTCTTATTTTATTAGATAATGGATAAAGTTGGGTACCTTTGAAAGAGTATGTGAATACACATTGCGGAAGAATCATGTCTCAATTTTTATTTTACAAAACTTCTAAAAATACAGAGGACAAAACACAAAATCAATATTTTAAACAAGTATGCTTTATACATAATTTGAAGAGGAATAAAAGATCAAAAGATCACTTACCTTTGAAGATCGAATTCTTCACATTTCCCCTCCAAGTCATGAACTCTTCGATTTCCCTTCAAACTCATGAACACAGCAACATAGAACCCAAAATTGGATACTACCACACGAAAACCTTGTTATTCTCAAAGGGTAGAGAATCTTTGAGAGTTATGTGGGATTCAGGTATTATTCTTGGAAGGGAGAAAGGGAGTTTTTTTTTCTTTTTTTAGATTAAATTATAGAGAAATTTCAGAGAGATTGATAATTCTTCTTCTTCTTCTTCTTCTTCTTCATCTTCTTCTTCTTCTTCTTCTTCTTCTTCATCTTCTTCTTCTTCTTCTTCTTCTTCTTCTTCTTCTTCTTCTTCTTCTTCTTCTTCTTCTTCTTCTCTTCTTCTTCTTCATCTTCTCCTTCTTCTTCTTCTCCTTCTTCTTCTTCTCCTTCTTCTTCTTCTCCTTCTTCTTCTTCTCCTTCTTCTTCTTCTTCTTCTTCTTCTTCTTATTCTTCTTCTTTTGGTCATCTAATGCAACACAAAAAGAAGAAGCAGTTTTATCTCTCTCTGCCTCACTCCACGTAGATGAGAGATTTGAGGGGGAGTTATAAGTAAATGAGAGATTTGGGGGGGAGGTTATCCAATAACTCCTAAAGTAATTGAATTATTATTAAAATAAAATTTTAATAACACACATACACACACACAATTTAACATATATATCGTATGTTAAAACTATATGTTATATCTAATATAACAATAACCTCTAGTTTGTATTATATCACATACAATGTAACCTATAGTTTAATATTCTCTCATTTAACCTATAGTGTTTAATACGAATCATATTCATATTAATTTTAGCCTATAGTTTTTATATGAATCACATTCATATAATTAATATTTCAATCATATTCAAATATTTATTTTCTCTGAAATAAAATATCATATTATAATATATTAAATGGTCTTTAGGGGAGTCTCTTTGTAGGATATTTGTGCTTGCTAAAAAAACATTATATTTGTAAGGACCCAGCTT
>NC_052349.1:62542834-62616713 GCF_009727055.1 Benincasa hispida
TTTTATATTAATTATATCTCATATAATTAATTTTATATTAATTATATCTCATATAATTAATTTCCTTTATTAATTTGAAAATTCAAATTAATCCAAAATTAATTTGATTCTTATTAATCCGAATTGATCTAACGAAGGGACCTTATCGACCTATAGATTGAAGCTCCAATGGTACTTGTTAATTAATTAAACTCGTTAGTTAAATTAACCAACTTTCATTAATTGTCGGTCACTCCACTAAAGATTGATACCTGCATTATCGTACTATAGATATATTCTTGTGTCCATTGAACATAATCAAACAACAACGCGGTAACCCTCCACAAATTGCTCGTCAATACAGCTGGGCCAAAACTTGCCCCTATAATTACATATAACTACTTATATATCATTAATCCCTCTAATGAACAATAAGTTATAGTCCACCTATAACTAAACCTCTCTCGAGCCAAGAGAGAGTGTGTTGTCACATTGTTCAAGTCCCAGAATCAACCTTTAAAGGGAACAACTTTTCTACTTACCCTGACATTAGGGAATGAGTGAATTCCTTATTATATAGTTGTGTTCCCAGCTCCCTAATCAGTAGAAACCCCAAAATGGTAGGCTTATCGAGTCGATGAAACTGGGCACTCTCACACATGCAGATCAAAGGACCGCCTTCATACTCAGGAGTTCACAACCCGCTCAAGATTTTGATTAAGTCACCTATGGTCATCTTGGTGAAATATAAGTCTCTTCTAGCAACGGTATTATATATAGAGAAACTATTCATTTCATGGTCCAATCTTATACAAACATTTTGTATAGAATACCCCTAATCATATTTCTTCATATGAATGATCAGGATCAGATTATTTGTAGCACTTTACAACAATTGCAACAACTACAATACGAGTCGTATTCATAGTGTTACAACGATTAGTTACCCAGCCTTGTCCATCTACTACAGACCGTTTAGATTATCACTTAAACATGATCCACCTATAATTCTCCACATGCATGTTTAAGTTACAGAAGACACCCCTGGTACTTAGTTTATTGGTTTTTATGGATTAATGTCTTATTAAGCAATGACCCACTTGATAGCATCTAGCCTCACTCCAAGCTTCGTATTAACAACTAGATCAAAATTATCGTTACCCCTATAATACATATTGCTCCTTAAGTCTCCACTGATCCACGGATGAACAATTGGTTTATGATCCTACCAATAAACCAAATCTCTCTCAGTCATAGAGAGAGTGGGGCTCCTTTGTTCAAGACTAAGAGTCACTACTTAAGAGAATTATCTATCTACTAACCCTAAAACGAGTAAGAGTGAGTTTCATTTTGTAGGACTATGTCCCCAGTTATCTACCTGGTCTTACCCCTAAAATGGGAGGCTTATTAAGCGGCGTTGTTGGGCCATTCTCACCCATGCAGATTAAAGGATGATCCCAAATAAACAGAAGTTCATAGTTAGCTCAAAATTGAGATCAAGTTTATTGAAAATAAAGAGTAGAAGAAAGAAAACCAAAGTTACGTAGAAAACCCTAGGCCAGGGAGAAAGAACCACGATAAGAGTTTTTATTAATTTTTTATACGCACTACACAGTACAAGAACATATATAAATAGTCATGGGTTAGAAACCCTAGACTGTAGACACCAAGTAAAAGACTAAAATGCCCTTAGGGCTAAACAACGTTTTGCAACACTCCCTATCAAGTTGAGGCGTAGATATCAATAAGACCCAACTTGATAACACAGTGTCAAAAATCTATCTCGATAACCCTTTGGTGAAGACATCAGCAATATGTTGACTCGACGGAACATAAGGAATGCAGATACTACCGTTATCCAGTTTCTCTTTGATGAAGTATTGATCGATCTCTACATATTTGGTTCTGTCGTGTTGGACAGGATTGTTAGTGATATTAATAGCATCCTTATTATCGCAATAAAATCTCATGGGATCATGACTTTCCTAATGAAGATCTACTAGAACTTTTTTCAACCAAATTTCTTCACAAATTCCTAGGCTCATAGCTCTGTATTCAGCTTTGGCGCTGCTTCTAGCAATGACACCTTGCTTCTTACTCTGCCAGGTAACTAAATTTCCTCCATACAAACGTACAATACCCCGAGGTGGACTTTCTATCAGTAACATAACATGCCCAATCTAAATTTGTGTAGGCCTCAATGCATCTTTTGTCATGTTTTCTGAACATCAAGCCTTTTCCAAGAGTAGACTTTAAATGTCCTAGAATCCATGTAACAGCCTCCATGCGTTTCTCAGAGGTAGCTTGCATAAACTGGTTGAACAAACTAACTACATATGATATATCAGGCCTGGTATGCGAAAGATAAATCAGCTTCCCCACAAGACGTTGATACCTTTCCTTGTTAACATGAACATCTTCTACAGATTCTACCAGATTGCTATTAACTTCCACCAGTGTATCTGCATGTTTACACCTAGTCATTCCAGTTTCTTTCAACAAGTCTAGTGTATACTTCATCTGAGACACGGAGATCCCTTCCTTTGATCTTGCTACTTCCATTCCAAGGAAATATCTCAAGTCACCAAGGTCTTTGATCTCGAACTCATCTGCCATTCTTCGTTTAAACTTGCCAATCTTAGCTGAATCATCCCCTGACAAGATGATATCATCAACATAGACAATAAGAACAATCACTTTCCCTTGTGTCGACCTCTTAGTGAACAAGGTGTGATCAGAACGCCCTTGAACAAACCTCCGGGACTTAACAAAAGTAGTGAACCTATCGAACCAGGGTCTAGGAGACTGCTTTAGGTCATACAGAGATTTCTTTAATTTGTAAACCTGATTACTAAACTGTGCTTCAAAACTTGAAGTTGGGTTCATATAGACCTCTTCTTCTAACTCACCATTCAGAAATGCATTTTTTACATCCAATTGATGTAAGGGCTAGTCTTGATTAACAGCAACTTCGAGAAGAACTCGAATCGTGTTAAGTTTTTCCACTAGAAAGAAAGTTTCTAAGTAATCTACCCCATATGTCTGAGTAAACCCTTTTGCAACCAACCTGGTTTTGTATCTATCGAGAGTCCCATCAAACTTGTATTTAATAGTGAATACCCACTTGCACCCGACTGTTTTGTGACCTTTGGGAAAAGTGACCAGATCCCACGTTTTGTTTGTCTCAAGTGCACGCATTTCCTCTGGCTCCCATTTAGGAACTTCTAGTACCTTTCCGTAAGGTAATTGGCAAATCCAGCATCAAACTCACCACTCTTTTTCACCTATTTATCTATACTCGACTGTTGCACGTTTTCAGTTTCCTGTGTATCACTTAATAACTCACTACCACCATCGATCCTGATTTTGTCAGAGTTCACTATATCACCTTCAACATATTCATTATCATCAAGAATAGAGGCACCTTGAGCTGGTTCCGATTCTGACTTTTGGACAACTTCCGGTGGAGCAATAAGGGGAACTATTTCGGGAACTATTTCCTTTTGGAGATTCTTCCTATAGTTGGTTATCCAGGGCACTTGTTTCGTAGGAAGGATAGGGTCATTTGTCTTAGGGATAGGCTCAGGAAACAGATCTATAGAAACAAAATAAGTGGATGTGTTAGCCTCTTCACTAGCAGTCTCCCCTTGAAGAGGACTAACAGGAAAAAAGGGTTTGTCCTCAAGGAAGGTAGCGTCCATGGTGACAAAATACTTTCGAGAGGAAGGCTGAAAACACTTATAGCCCCATTGATGAAGTGGATATCTAACAAATACACACTTTTGGGTCCGATGAGCAAGCTTACTCTGGTGAGGACCTCATAAACAAAAACGGTATAGCCAAACACCCTAAAGGAACATCAAGGAAAAGGCGAGTGGACGAGAAAGACTCTTTAAAACACTCTAGAAGTGTTTGGAATTTAAGCACACGGGAGGGCATCCGATTGATGAGATGAGCTACAATAAGTACAGCATCTCCCCATAGATACGAGGGTAAGAACACAGGTATCATGAGAGATCATGCTACTTCAATGAGGTGGCGGTTTTTTTGCTCAACCACCTCATTCTGCTAAGGGGTATAAGCATAGAAATCCTAGTGGACGATGCCTTTAGAGGTCAAAAACTCACGAATAAACTCACGTCTATTGTCACTTCGAAGAATGTCGATTTTAGTGTTGAATTGAGTTTCGACGGTAATGTAAAATTGTTGGAACACCGTCATCACTTCAGATTTTTCAGAAAGGAGAAACACCCATGTAAGACGGGTGTGATCGTCAACAAAGATGACAAACTACCGTTTACCTGATATAGTTGTGACATTAGACGGACCCCAAACATCACTATGTTTTAAATGGAATGGTTGGGAAGGTTTATAGGATTGAGAACGAAAAGAGGCCAAAGGCTGCTTTGTACGAATACAAACATCACAAGATAAAGGCGACACATTCGCATGACGAAATAAGTGGGAAAACAAGTATTTCATATGATGAAAGCTTGGATGTTCAAGACGAAAGTGTCATAATAAAAAAAAAATCAGTTTTTAGAAACAGTAAGAGAAAATAACAAATTAGTCCTAGACAAACTCCTAGAAGAAGAATCACCGGAAAGGAAATAGAGTCCCCTATCATGCCGGACAGTGCCAATCGTCTTTCCCGAGCTCAGGTCCTGAAACAAAACATCATCTAGTGAGCTTTGTAATTCAAATCTCTGGTTATTTTACTTATCGATAGCATATTGTAAGAGATCTTTGGCACATGTAAAACATTTTGTAAAATCAACTCCTAAACTGGAGGCAAATGACCCTTTCCAGCAACTGGGGCAAAGATCCATCTGCAATTCGTATTCTCTCATTTCTAGCGCTTGGATAATAGGAGAGGAATTGGTAAGATGATCCAGTGTAGTGATCAGTCACTCTCGAGTCAAGAATTCAGGATCCATCCCCCTCAACAAAGAAACTAAAGAACTGAGAAGTACCTCATTGGACAATATTGTCAGTCTCAACTGTACCTGGATCAACAAAACTTGTCAGCTTGGGAGCACCATCAACAGCTTCACTAACGAGGGCTCGACTGGATTTAGACTTATCATTTGGAGGATGTCGCTTGCCATTTGGTGGAAAACCGTGTAATTTCCAGTATTGGTCTTTTGTGTGCCATGGTTTCTTATAGTGCTCACAAATTGGAGGAGGCTTTTCATTCTGTTTGTCACTCTCAGATCCAGAGGACTTGACCCTAAACGCAGCAGAGTCCAAGGTAGTGGCAGTTGTGCCATTCATAGCATTTGTTCTATCCTCTTCTAGTCTAACTTATGAGTATACCTTCATAAGGGATGGTATCAGTCTTTGTCCCAAAATCTGGCTCCGGACAGTGTCAAATTTCATGTTCAAGCCAGCCAGGAAATCATAGACACGGTCAGCCTCCTCAATTTTCTAATATTAACCCCGTTCAGGCAATTCCAAACCACTTTGCGATAAAAATCCATCTCTTGCCACAATAGTGACAATTTATTGAAATAGGACGTTACATCAAGGGTCCCCTGCTTGTACTCATATACTTGTTTCCTTAACGTATAAAGTCGTGAAGCGTTCTGTCTTTTCAAATATAGTTTCTGAACAGCTTCCCAAATATCCCGAGCTGATGCTGAATAAAATAGGGGCTTTTTGATCTGAGGTTCCATGATTTTTATCAAAATTAAGCGAATGAGGGAATCCTCCCCCTTCCATATACGTTCCTGAGGGTCCCCAGAGTTCGTTCTTGGTATCTCCTCAGTTAGATACCCAAACTTGTGTCGTGGATCTAAAGGCTAACCCGAATGTGAAAATCTGCTACTGCAAATTAGCCAACTGCTGTTGAAACCTAATGGTCCCGCCATAACCCACAAACTCGACTGTAAATGTAGTAGCCATAGGTTGTTTCTGCCCATAAACCCCTAAAAATGTCGTTTCGGCTGGCATGTTGGAAGTGAGAGTCGGCTGAACAAGGAACTGGGCCGACTGAACCGATTGGTTCGGCTGGACCGGTTGGGTAGGTCAAAGGAAGCAATACTGAATCCTGGTGGCCGTCGAAGCTTGCAGAAGAGATGGCGGCTACAATCTGCAAAGCTTGAACGCTCGAGCAAGGAGAGAACTGCCCGATCGAAGGAAGGCCACGGTATTACTGTGCGACGAAGGGAAAAGGACCAGCTGGATCTGCCCAATCGGAGGCTGGTTGATGCTGCGCGAACAAGGACAGATGCGGCGTGAACAGGGAGCCGGTTGGCTGGGGCACGGCTGCTTCTTCTCTGATTGGTTGCGGTTTGACCTACAATGGCCCGAGAAGTGATCGAAGATAGTGGTCGACGACAGCCTTGATTTTAGCACTTTGGAAATTTTCCACCAGAGTCTCATCTCCTGCTAGGGTTGATGACCGAATTTCTTTTATCCCAGCGACAGTCTCATCACCTTGCTCTAATACCATATTGAAAATAAAGGGTAGAAGAAAGAACACCAAAGTTACAAGGAAAACCCTAGGCCAGAGAGAAAAAACCATGATAAAAGTTTTTATTAATTTTTTATATGCACTACACAGTACAAGAATAGATATAAATAGTCATAGATCAGAAATCCTAGACAGTAGACACCAAGTAAACGAATAAAATGCCCTTAGGGCTAAACAACGTTTTCCAACAGAGTTACCTTAGGTCATCAGATTGAAATAGTCAGTTTTAACAGTAAACAGTCGTTATAAACATATTTTGCATAGGATTTCTCCACTCGCATGTCTCTACGTGAACGATTTTGGGATCACATCGTTTGTATCTAATACAAAGTAGGCCGCATCCATAGTGTCCCCAAGATAAGGTGTGCAATCATATCCTTATACTTATAACCCGTTTTGGCTATATACTCAAGCATGTTCCTCCTTTATGTCTCCACATAAGGTTCAAGTATTCAAACTATAGCCAGGGGTTTGTTAGTTTATTAGATTTAGGTTTTAACATTTTATTCCTAATTTTTCTCCATGAGTTTTACCATCATCTTCTTATTTTTTTCTTTTTCTTCCTAATGTTGCTCTGTTTTTTACTCTGTCATTTTTTTTTTTTAATTAAATCTCCCCTATCATCTTTAGTAATCAATGGAATGCTATCATATTTCTTCAACAATTTCACTTTTAATTCTTCCAATTTGGAAGATCATCAAAGAACAAGTCTCCATTTTTCACTATTTTTTGCCATAAAATGTTCAAGAAAAAAATCCATTTTATGTTCTTTTTTGTTATGTATTACATATTTGATACTTTTCCAAATATTACAAACACTCATTTGATATGTGAATTCAATTAAATAAAAATGTATTTTACAAATTTCTACATATAAGTATTACACTTAATGTAGACAAAATAATATTTTTTATATAATTAACAATCCTACAACATATTTTAATAGTCATCAGTCTTATAATAGTTGAAAGTAGTTATCAAAGTTGATTATTGAAGATGATTTTTGTTGGAGTTTACAGTTCGAGGTGATTATCGAACCATGAAATTGGTCACGTGGAGGTGGTATTAGAGTTGGTCACCAAAGTGTGCCATTAAAGGTAGTTTTTGGAGCCCGAAGTTGTTCGTCAGAGTTGGTCGCGCAAAGGTAATTGATGAAGTTGATCATCCAAAATAATTTTCACCGAAGTATGTAGTCAAATGTGGTTGTCAAAGCTTGAAGTTGGTCGCATGAAAATGGTATTTGAGTTGGTTGTCATAGTTGCTCAGTCAAAGATAATCATCGAAATTGATCATCAAAAGTGTTTTTTGTCGGAGTTTATAGTTGAAGATGGTTGTCAAAGTCTATGAAGGTGGTTATCAGAGTTGGTCATCAGAGTTTGCGTGTCGAATGTGGCTACCAGAACCCAAAATTAGTCATCGTAGTTGGTTGCACGAAGGTGGTAGTCGGAGTTAAGTTACTAGAGTTGTTAATAGAGGTAGTTACCAGAGCCCGAAATTGATTGTCAAAGTTGTCATCAGAAGTGGTTGTCGGAGTTGCTTGCTCAAAGGTGGTCATCGAAGTTGATTTTCGTTAGAGTTTGTAGTCGAAGGTGGTTGTCGAAGCCTACGAAGGTGATTGTCAGAATTGGTCATCGGAGTTTGTTCTCGGAGGTAGTTGCCATAACCCAAAATTGGTCGTCGAAGTTAGTCACACGAAGGTAGTCATTGGAGTTAGGTCACCAGAGTTATCATTAGAGATAGTTGTCGGAGGCCGAAATTAGTCAGCAGAGTTAGTCGCTAGAGTTATCACTAGAAGTGGTTGTCATAGCCTAAAATTGGTTCTCAAAGTGTGACAATGATAGTACCAACAGTGACCAATGGATGGAGCCATTGAAAACATTGGAAAAAGAGAGTTGGAGTGAGTTGGAGTGAATTGGTAAAATATATCAACTTAACTCCACCAACATTTGAAATTAGTAGACCAAACATTGAATTGATATATTATACCAACTCAACTTAACTTATGTTGATGAACCAAACCTCCCAAATGAACACCTCCTAAATGTTAAAATGACTACTACTATGATGTTAGTGTGGTTTTACTTCTAAAAGAAATTAAAATGAACAAACGCCATTCATCAAAAGGCTTTCTACATTTAGATACAGAATCACTTCTCCTGTGATTTTGGGAAAATACCACTGTCGCTGTAAATCTTTTAACATATTAGCATAAAGATTTTCTAGTGGTCTTTCTTCCTTTTCCTAGAGCTAAATGAAGAACAAGGGCAAAATTCTCCTCTACATGCTGCTCCCTATACTGTAAGTCCTCCAAAATGAGACTCCTACCCATACTACTATACATTCTAATGATCTACTTCATCGCTTAGAAAATACTACCAATATCAACATCGACATCGAAACCACAACCTTGAACCCTGACGTTTCCCAAAAGTTCTGCTTTTCGGAATCTGCAGCAGGACCAGCACCACCTTGTTTTCCCGCCAACTGATCTCTCAATTCCTTTATGGCTTTCTCCCGTCGCTCTCCGATCTGTTACAAGCCAAAAGCAATTTAGTTTCATCTATAAGCCCTACTTCAGTAATAGAAACTTATACAGTACGAGGAGGCCAGTTTTATGGTATGGGCCACGAAAGGCAGGTGGGTCCAAAAAGAAAGCCCACCTAGAGAGCCAGTTGATCTAATTCATTGAATCCCAAGAATGTTTTATCAACTAATTTATGTTCAGTGTAAGCCTTTTCTACGCTACAGCTAATAAACCATCAAATTCTAAACAAGTTTAGTGGTTTACTCTTTGAAGTTTCCGTGTCTGAGTGCGAGCTTCTTGCAGACAGAACTCCAGCTTCAAGACCCTCTTTTTCAGCTCTTGGTCGGCTCGTCGTTGTTTCTCTAACTGTTGATAAGAAATTTCAAAATATATAAATGAATGTGAAAAATGATACGAGGAAGTACACTGTACACAGTATAGCCGAATATGTTTGCATACTTGTGATTCCAACTCCTTAGTTTTAAGCTTCCAGTGAGCAGACATCATCTTGATTTCATTTTTGAGTTTCACTATCTCTTCATCTTTGGCCATCAACAACTTATTGATCTTCTCCAAATTTCTGGGGGAAACTTCATCTAATATCTTCCTCAGTTCACAATCCTTGCTCACACCAGATTTGACTAGAGCTTCCATAATATCATGCTCAACTCTCATCACTTCATCCTTCAGTTGCTTCTGAGAAGATTCCCTTGCCTGGAGATCTTTCTGTAGATTGTCAAGTTGTTCTCCTAACCTTTTTACTCGATCTTCATGCTCTTTTATACAAGTGTTCTTTTCGTCTAATTCCTTCAAAAGCACTAAACACTGGTTCTGTGCAGATTGAGCTGATGCAGCACTTGCATCAGCAGTTGCTTGGGTGGCAGCAAGCTGTAATCTTAGTCCATCCAACTCATGGAGATACTGCATTGAAAAACAAATTTGTTACATATACGAATATCACAATGACGAATATTAAGCCAACTCCTCTAAGAAGCTGTACTGAGTTATAATGTATGAAAGAACTCCTATGAAGATAATAGAGAAGCGGTTTACTCTTTGCAGCAAAATTAAAGAAGAAATCATAAACCAAATCCCTCAAGAAAAGGCATTGTTTGGTTGTTTATAACGATGCTTATTCAGTTAGCATGAAACACATTTATGCTTTTACCCGGACAAAAACAAATAAAGCGATTATTATTAATTTCCAAATTTTACAAGAAGATCAAAATATCTTTATAACTTGAAAATGAAAACTTTACTAATCTCATAACAATTATCTACACTCTTTAGATTGCAAGGTACCAGAAACAAAGATCAAAGCAGCCATGTCCAAGTGATAATATTCCGTACAACATTAGATTGTAACATAAGGTATAACTTATGAGTGGTCAAAGAATGCTTACTCAACCTTTCATCAGGTAAAGAGCTAGTCCATTATAAATATACTTCTCTAGCCACGTGTACATAATGATGGATTTCATCAGATCCCTTTTTCATATGTCCTTAACGTTATGAGAGAGATTTAATGATCAAGGGAGGATACAAACAAGACATGCTCACCATTTGGAGCAACTAATGCAAATTTAAAATTGTAAAAAGAAATATCAGTTTTCTACTTTCTTCTTCCAAGAGAGCATAAGGTCTACCTTCCATTCCTCAAAAAGAACTTTTTAAAAAATAATAATTAATAATAACAATAAGGAATTTGATTTACTCCAAAGCCATCATAAAAAACGAAAAAAGAACAAAACAGTTCAACGGATTGTCAGATTGGGAAAGAGAGAAATTGACATCCTATTGTATTAAATATTGTCTATCTAAGCTTGAAATAAATAGTTAATTTGGGGACCCAAAGATCCATTAAAGGGAGGGGGGCCCAAAGGCATAGCTTAGAATCTAGCAACCCACTGATTGGGGAACTCGTAAAAGCCCAATTTACTTCTTCACACGTGAAGGAAAGGATAAATGAAAGATCTATACACCATCCATTGCCTATGTTATGTACATCAAAAAAATAAAAAATAAAAAATAAAATCATTAAAAAGGGAAAAAGGGAAGCGCATTACAACATGAAATTGGCACATGTAAATCCTAGAAGAAGAAAACTGAACAACAAATTGTCTCACATTCAGCAAAATAAATAAATAAATTACTCATCTGTCACAGAGTAAGACGTAAGATTGTTATAAGAAAAGTCATAAGATTGTTATAAGAAACTAAGGATCGATGATTAATTAATCCTTTCCTAATTCCTACTCAAGATAAATGTGATGTGCGATATAACTCCTTTCATTAAAAAAAAAATGAATTGACAATTTGTCCATTCCTTCACTTTTCATTAGTATAGATCAACGGAAATGGATAGATTCATTTAAGTTTTGCCTTCATTTTCCCTCTAACTAACCAACTGCATATTCAAATCAAGCAATTATTTGAATTCAAGTAATAGGAGGGAAAGGAAATAATAATAAAGTAACAAAATAGTACTTTTCCAACTTTCTTCCCATTAAAAAAGAAAGGAGGAAAAAGAGAAGGCAAAAAAAAAAAAAACATTAAGGGAGATGAGACCTCTAGATGTATAGCTTTTTGGGAACTTGATAACCACAGACTGACCAATGAGAGAAAAGTAAAGCAATCACAAGCAGAGCATGATAACCTAAAGCAATAATTAAAATACAATACAACTTCAAAGCACCTGCCCAAGTTTAATCATTCAAACCTAAATCCTAACAGAAGGAAGAAAAATAAAAATTTCAATAAGAAACAGAGTTGGGAGTGAAAACTGAAACCTTGGTGGCAGTAGTTGCAGAAACCTTCAGCTGTTCATCCCTCTCTTCCAATTCCACATGCAATCTCCCAATTTCTTGTTCCATAGTCTTAGCCTTAGTCTCTGCTTCCTGCAAAAACAGCTCAAAAAAATCACTCATACTCGAACTCCCATCAGAAACCCCACAAGGGAAAAATGCCTAAAAAGCGACTTATTGAGTCAAAAGCATGAAAGATAAACAATATAATTCCAAGATAAAGGTCCCCAGAATCCCAAAACATCCAAAAATTCACATGCCTGCCTTGTTTGAGTCTCTTTAGCAAACGATTCTTCCTGAGACGAAAGGCGGCTTCGAGCCTCCTTCAACTCCGCCGCCAACGACACAACATTTCGCCTGAAGCTCTGCTTCCTCTCATTCAAATCCTTCAGCAATGGATCATCCTCTCGAGCAGGACTTGATGATGGCAACGAAGAAAACTTCTCTTGAACAGACATCGAGAGAACAAGATTTGGATCCAAGGGCGCAAAGAAATTTGCCTCTAAACAAGTTCATCCAAGAAATTATGCAGTCTCTTAGAGACCCGCAATAAGTGGTCTCACGAGGTTGCTGTGTGAAACCTAAAGCGATACATCTGCATGTGGAAGAGGGTAGTTGCGTGCATTTAATAAAAAGAGTGGACGAAGGAAATAAAATTTTCTATAAGAGAATAAAGAAATAAATGATTGAAACTCGTTGATTACTCCATAACTTTGACGCAATTTCACTCAAATTTTCAACAGAGCTTCAAAACCCATATTTAACTACATCCTAATAGACAAACCCAGAAATTTCTCGGGAAGTTCAGTCAAACATCAAGAGAAAATGAATATCCATAACCCCACGGTGACTATTCTCATAATAAAACAAACCCATCATCAGAAATTGAGAGATCAATCGAAATTACAGAGAAAAATAGATAGTGGGATCACCATTTTTGAAGGGGAAATGAAAGATCCCAAGAGTTGCAAACGAAAAACGAAATGACCCTTGGTTAGTTGAAGAAGAAGAAGCAGTAGCAGTAGATTAGCCAAGTGGTGGATTGTTCTTGTTCTTGTTCTGGTTTTACACTTGTGAAGAAGGATTAAGGATTAGGGTAGTGAATCAATGGCTATTTTGATGATTTTTTAGCTTTACGGACAGTGAAGGAGTGAATTTCGGGTACCCATTTGATTTGATTAATTGGGTTTAGTTTGAATTGGAAGGATTTGAATTTTGCTTTTTGTCAGTATTGGGGTTTGAATCGACTAGTTGGACAGAAGAGGCCGACAGCAAAGCAATTGGGAAATTTCCCGAGCCTCAGTTTCGGAAAAGTTGACTACTCCGAAGCTAAGATTTTTGTGGTTCGTGAGTTTGATTCGAGTGAGCAAGCGCGGCAAAATTCCAAACCAAATGTTTTGGCTCTTAGTGTTGCACGATACTCCTTAGCTAATGGGCTTGGGCTTTATTTAAGATGTCAAAACAAATAAAACTTTTTTTCTGTTTTTAAATTACGAGTTTAATTCTATTTTGATATTTAGTGTCTATTTGATTTTTAAGTTTTGAAAAGTATCTAAAAGATTTTTAAATTTTTAATTTTGTCTAATAGATTTTTGAATTTTTATTTTGTATTTAATATTTTCGATTATTTCTTGAATGAATAAGGTTAAGAAAATATATGTTTTTTAGTAGTACAATAGGGACATGGAGATTTGAATCAAAGATCTTTTGGCCGCAAACATGACCATATGTCAACTGAATTATATTCACTTTAAAAAAATATATGCATTTTATAGATCATAAGTTAAATGAAGATTTCTCCTATTTTGAGATAACTGATGTTGCATAAGGTCTTTTGGGATAAAATGACTTTTAGTAAAAACTAACATCATTTTGCTCTTTTTGCAAGAAAATTAGATTTTTGCTCCAATGTGACCACATTGCTCTAGGCAAAAATCCAGTGTGGCTGTGTTGTGCGCTATATTGGTTCAGTGGGATTTTCATGGTCAAAATCAACTTGATGATCTTTAAGTTCTAAGTTGTTAGTTAGCTCTAAATCCTCCTAGATTAGTTTGGACCAAATATTACGAGAACCATCCATCTCCTTAAAAGTCTATATAAAACTCTTCATTCTATCTATTCACTGCTATAAAAAAATTATATTATTTGACGTTTTTTCGCAGTCAAATATCAGTGTTACTTGATGTTTTTAAAAACGTCAAGTAATCCAATTTCAAGAATAAGAGAAATTTTTTTATTGCCTAAAAGCGTCAAGTTGTAATTTACTTGATACGTTATAACTGTCAAGTATATGGGATCTCTTGACTTATTTTAGGTGTCAAGTAATCTAAGTTCTTGACATTTATTATAGATCAAATCTTTCATTACTTGACAGTTTTTACTTGTCAAATATAATTTCTTCTCGACACCCAGGAACTGGCAAGTTAAAAAGAATACTTGACTCGTTTTGCTTGTCAAGCTTGTTTTTTTTTTTTTTTCAAAATTGTACTACTACAAATTACTGTATAATTTCCTATTTTGAAGTCCAACAATAATATAGAAATTACAAATAACACATATATTGAACTCTTTAAATTTGTTCAATCATTTGAAACTTTTCACCAACCTAGCTAAGAAAAGTGCATATATATCCTTGAACATAGTTGTCATCATATATACTTACAACATAAAATGTTTACAAAATTCATAACAAAGTCCATACATGAACAATATAGCTAATTTGTAAGTTCTATAGAAGGCTATCAAACCCACCATGCATATGAAAATTTTCAAAAAGAATGTTCGATCCCAAATATAAACTAAAACCCCAAAAGAACAAACTCAAATATCTAAAATTCCAAAAATTACACCAACTATATAGATCTAGGTACTCCATATGATTAACACACACGTTTCCAAAATTACAATATGAACATTCTACCAATATATCCAATATCAACAATATATGCCTAATTCATATCTTCGAAAAATTGAATGACACTATCCAAAATATGCAGATTGTCACCACCACATGTGGGAATCTAAAAATTCAGCTAGCTCTACTCGCACCTCATCCAATTCAAATTGATTGTACGAGTCACTCGTATCAATCTAATCTAAAGCCCAAATATTGAAGCTAATACTTTTTTTTTTGTCAAATGTTATATATTTGAACTATTGAGAATAATGCAAATAGGTATTAATTAACAACATACCGAATCTGGAACTACCTTGCTCCCTTTGGTGATAATATTTCTCATGTATCTCATCACATAATATTCACATTCAGTGGTTTCAACTTGTAAAGGACATTGCAATAATACATAAACTAAAATAATTTATGTTGCATACACAATAGGAATAACCTACATATACATAAACTAAAATATTCTTATACTTGCTTTTACGATTTTCCATAATGTTTGTTTTCGACCTTTTTGAATATTTTTCTAGGATCAAAAGATCGCAACAACCCTATGCCAAGTAATACTCAGAAAATAGTAAAATAAAGTAAACTTTAAAATGACGAAAAGCATCATAGGACAAGAAGTTAACTTACGTATCTGTTAAGTATCTGATATCTACTTGAGATGATGTTCGTAATTAATCAAGATAATAGGTGAATCATCATATGCTTTAGTAGCCAGTAGTCCCCAATGACCATTAAATAAAATACAAGTAGTATATGTTTACTGTTAGTACAAGAACTTTCAATGAATTGACTAGTAAAAATTTACTTGTCCTGGATTAAAATGAGCAAAAACGATTTGATTTTCTTGTGAAGTCATTAATCTGCTACATAGGTTCCGAGCCCTAATTTCTTGAGTGGTTTCTCTAGCAGATATAAGGGATAGGTCAACAAATATGTAATTCGAATGGTATTAAATGTAACTACAGGGGAAAAATGGTATTTTTGGGTCAGCTATACTTACGAGCAACTTGTGAATGGTCATCGTACTGTTGACTAGTTATATCCAATGGACACAGAAATATTTCTGTAGTACTAAGAATGCAACTGTCAGTCTTTAATGGAGTGTCCGATAGTTAACGGATGGTGAACAATTTAATTAAAGAAGTTTAAAGAATTATTCACGTACTATTGGAATTTCAAACTATAGGTCCATGATGTTTCCTCTGTAGCTCAACAGGAATTAATGAGAATCAATTTTTGGATTACTTTGAATTATTCAAATTAAATGAGGGAATTAATTATATGTGATATAATTAATGTAATCTAATTATATATGATATAATTACTATAATGAATTTTGATACATTATCATATAAAGTTTATTTGAGAAGAAATAAATATTTGAATACGATTTAAATATTGATTATATGAATTTGATTCATATAATTAAATTTAATATAAATGAGATTTATATTAAATGTCAATAATGAAAAAATAGAAACTATAGATTATGAGTTATATTTGATGTAACATATAGTTTAATATATATATTATATGATAAGGTAGTTATCATATAAATATATATTAAATTGATTTATGAAAATGAATTATTTTATTTTATTTTATTTTATTTTATTTTATTTTAAAAATCAATTTGGAAGGGAGTTGTAACTCCTTCCTATTTTTTCTCTCTAACACGTGCTAGTAGGAAAGAGAAAAGTAGTTCTTCTTCTTCCTGGTGTGGTTTCACAAAAAGATTAGAGATACACAAAAAAGTTCTAAGACTTTTTCTGAATCCCATCACTTCCTTTTATCTCTCTCAACATCTCTCTCTTCCAAAATAGTCAGAGCCCACAAACTCCTAGATTCTCACCTAAAGAATATAGAGATAACATTCGTGGTGGTGTCCTCATTGATGGTTAGAGGGTTCGAGATTGTTCGTGATAAGATTCGGAGAATAAATCTCGTGAAGAAGAGTTCCTGAAGGGTAAGGTTTCTTAAACCCTCATTTTCTATTTGTAATCTTTGTTTTAAAACATGGTGCAATTATCTTTTAAATACATAATTTGTATGTTTTTGCTGTAAAATTCATGTTCTGTAAATTTTGGATATTTGATCTGATCTCATGCTTCCGGTCAAGGACCTTCAATGGTTCCTTCGGAAGGATTCTTTTTCTCTACACAAATGTAACAATTATCAGTAAAGATTACAAAGGTTCTTAATAAATATTAATAAATATTTATACCTCAAAATTTTCACTTAATCTAGATATAACAAATTCTCCCAATATTTTTTTATCAATGTAAGAATACATTTCCAGTGGTTGTTTCAGAAGTTGAGGTTCATTCTTGAATGGCATGATATGTCTCGTAGTCAACCAATGCTTAAACTGACAAAATGTTGTCCCTAGGTTTTAAGAATGGCTTTTCTAGATCTACTATCGATTATAAAGGTAGCCTATAGATTAGAGCGTTAATGAAAACATATATACCTCAATTACAAACAACATTTTCAAAAAATATGAACATACATACCTCAACTATGTTATATATCTTATCCTTCAATTCAACAGACACATGCTTCCACATTGTATATGTAATAGGAACATGGTAATGCACACATGACTCAGCTAAATGAGTTTAACTTGGCCCCATTTTCGCCATTGGGTACTCTGTTGTCATTGTATTCCACTAGTTCCTCTCTCCTACACTTCTAACTCGTGTCACATCAAATATAATGTTGGATCCCTACTTTCTTTTTGTTTTAGTCTTTGTTTCATTTTGTTGAGCAACATCATCTCCACTGACTTTTAAGTCTTTCATTTCTTGCCTCTAAATCTGCGTGCTCCATGTGATATAAGATCCTGTCAAACCAAGACTAAAAAGTAATATATACATATGAATCAAATGTAATATATGTAGATAACAATAAGCCCACAATCAAATGTAATATGTAAATTATAATTTAAGAACACACCCACAAAATGTTATTTAGGAATCCATGTGCCTTCACAGTCTGATCATACATATGTATTCTCATCCAAATCATTACTTCCATCAATATTTAGCATATCATTGGGTCCTCCTTGAATGGTATCTCCAAGTTCGTCGTCATTGTGGTGGAGTAAGCACAATTGACCCTAACATCACTTGGGTCCTCAACATAGAACACTTATTTTACTTGGGTTGCTAGTATAAAAGAATCAGACTTGTGACCTATTTTATTTAAATCAACTAACACAAAACCAAGGTCATCCATTTTCATATCACTATGTCTCAACCCAATCACATTTAAACACTGCAACATTGAACATATTATAGTTAAGTTCCCATATGTTTTGTATCACTTCATAGAAAGACATATCTCCAATGATGGGATTTTGATTTTTTGAATTGGACACTTGCATTGTTTTTGCCACTAAACTAACTTCACTATTTTGTACACTTTGATCCTTATCATAAGACTTTGTGTGATAGGGATATCCATTGATGACATAACTATTATATCTAATCACAAAAGGATGAGGGCCATGAGCAATCCACCTCAACTTATCTGAAACTTTAACATTTTACATCGCAATCTCAATTGTCACCTACCATGAATTTTACCTCAATGTAATGAATGATTGTTTTTTGTATAGAAAAGTATCTGTAAGATAGTTAAGTTTAACTTTTTTCCTCTTTTCGTAACCAAGGTATGAAAGTTCGATTGTGTTCTTCTTGAATCCATTTTTGATAAGCAACTCTACTTGGGTATTGCAATTGCAATACTGTCATATGTTTACTTGAAAATTGAAACATTATAATATAGTTAGATTTATATGATAAAATTCAACGAAAAACAAAGGTTCAAATTTACATATATAATATAGTTAGATCGTTGGAACTTACTCTATATATGGTTGCACATTAATTGTATTTTCCAAAACATATCGATGAGCTTGGTATTAAAGATCCTGTTCAAGTTTGAAAGAAACTCCGATAGACAATGGTCTACCAATACTTGAATTGTCTAAACAGTCATCTAATTGGTCAGTGCGAAGCCCAATAGGATCCACTCCAGATAAAAAGTCTGAACAAAATTCGACAACTTCTTCTACTATATAACTTTCAGCAATACAATCTTCTGGATGATGTCTATTTCTCACTTAGTTTTTGAGAACTTTCATGAATCTTTCAATGGTATACGTCCATCATAGATATATATAGGCCCACAAAGCTGAACTTCTCTAATAATGTGTACTGTGAGATGCATCATGATGGTGAAAAATGAAGGAGGGAAATATTTCTCAAGTAAACACATGGTCACCACAATATCTTCTTCCAGCTTTTCCAATTGTTGCCCATCTACGACTTTATTACGTATAAGATTGGAAAATATACACAATCGAGTTATTGCATACCGAACATGTTTTGGAAGTACAGATCTTATCACAATAGGAAACAATTGTTGTAAGATCACATGACAATCATGAGATTTGAAACCATTAAGTTTTAAATTTGTCATTGACACAAAGTTTTTAACATTGGAAGAATAACCTTCATGAACCTTCATTTCTGATAATGTTTTCAAAACACAACATTTTTCTTCCCTTGTAAGAGTGTAACAAGCAGTAGGAATGAAGATTTTTTTGTCCTCACTACTAGGTGCGAGCTCTGGTTGAATTTTTGAATGGACTAAATTACGTCTAGCATTCAATCCATCCTTACTTTTTCCAAGAATATCAAGAAGCTTACCCAATATATTCATGCAAACATTTTTTTTAATGTACATCACATCTAGACAATGTCTAACATGAAGATTTTTTCCAATATGAAAGCTCAAAAAAAGAAGACAACTTGTTCTAACAACTCTTTGTGTTTTCTTTCGCAGGTTGCCTTTTATAATTCTTCTTCCCTTTTGGAAATTCAAGACCTTTTATTCTTGAATATATTGCCTCTTCAAACAAAGGTTCAAACACTGTTCCAAGCTCCTTTTGACCATTAAATGACTTCTTTTGACGTCAGTACGGATGATTGCATGCTATAACTTTTCGATGTCTAAGGTATGCCATTTTCTTCCCATATTTCAATCTTATAGAAGACATATTATCTCCACAAATTGGATATGCCTTATACCCTTTCTCACTACATCCACTAAGATTTCCGTATGCAGGAAAATCATTGATTGTCCATAACAAAACTACCCTTAAATTGAATAGTTCTTTTGGATAAGCATCATAACATTCAACACCACTTTCTCACAAGAGTTTTAAATCTTCAATTAGTGATGATGAGTATGTGCCGATATCATCCCTTGGTTGTTGTGGACTCAGTAATCAACATTGATAGCATCATGAACTTCCTTTTCATGCACAACTATGGGGGAAGATTATAAATAACTATCATTACAGGCCAACAACTATATTTAGAACTCATTTCACCGTGTGGGTTTATTCCATTAGCTGAAAATCTTAAGCGAAGATTCCTAACTACAGAACCAAAGTCTAGCTACATAAAATCTACTAACTTCCAAGCTAGAGAATCTGCAAGATATTGTAATTTACCATCTACTTCTCGCTCATTAGCATGTCAAATAAAATTCTTAGCACATTCAATACTTCTAAACAACTTTTAAATCGTGGAATTGGTGGAAAATACCATACAACTTTTGCAGGAATTTATTTTTTCCCTTCGTTTGCATTCTTAGCATACTTCTGCCTTGATTCACCACATTTAGGACACTCAATTGCATTAGCATATTCTTTCCTATACAAACAATAAACGTTAGGGCATGCATGAATTTTTTCTTAATTCATTCCTAGTGCGCCTAATGTTTTATTTGCATCTCATTGATGTTGGGAGCTCATTGGTAGTACGCAAAATTTCTTTTCAAGTTTTGAGTAGTTCTAAAAAATTAATATCACTCCATCCATATCTAACTTTTAAATTATACAACTTGACCAATGTAGACAACTTGGTGAATTTTTCGCATCCTTCGTATAATGGTTTTTCAGCATCATTAAGCAATTTCTCAAATTTATTTGGGTCTTTTGAATATTCCTCATGAGCAACTTCAACTATTTCTTTTATACTTCCAACATCATTCTCTTCATATATGTAGGTGTTAAACTTGTAAGATTCCCAATGTAAGGATGAGGTTGATAGTTGTTCACCATGCCAAAATCAAATTTTATAACTTTCATCAATTCCATTGACGTATAAATGATCTCTAATACCATTGCGACTTTGGTTTTCACAATTCCCACATTTCAAACAAGAACAATGAATAAATGCATTATTTGTATTAGAAAATCTAAAATTGATGAAGTTTTCTACACCCAATTCATAGTCTTGGATAATCTTCTCTTATGCATCCAGGATTAATCTATAATTATAAATCTAATAAGAAAAAATGGCGACTAATGGTTAACTTTCGATAAAATTGTACTTTATATTAAAAAAAATGACACTTACAAATGTCACTTACTAATTAATTGTCCACAAGTAACGTGTGGGTAACAAATTAGGTGACAACATTGACCAAAGTAATGTCCTAGGTGATGACTACCAGAGATAGTGAGATTTGTTGACCAAATCACATAGAAGTTAGAGATGCTTAAAGAGATTTTTCACTTACTAATTAATTTTCAATGCAAGCATTTACATAAGTATCTCTGGGTCAAATATTTTATCAAATTTTTAGCTTTCAATAGGTCCTCAACATAGTATACGCATAACTCTAGTTAAGGGTGAATCTACAAACTACAATGCAAAATTCGTAAAACCAATCAATTCTATCTTTAAGAACTAAATGCATTTTAGGACCACACAAACATTCTAGTAAAAATTAAAGTAGAACAATGCCAAAAATCTCCAAATAAAACATCAAGTAGGACCAAATAAAATTTTAGGACCAAAATGTGATTCACATTTGAGCAAGAACAATGTCAAAAATCTCCAAATAAAACCATACCAACCAAGAAAATAGAGACCAATACTAGAAGAGAAAGAGAGAAAACCACCAAGAAAATAGAGACAAACATTAGCCAAAGAGAGCATTATCCATTACAAAGAATTGAAAAACTTAAACTACAAAGAGAGCACCATCAATTTTAGGAAGAAGAAATCAAGTAAAATCAAAATGTGTGAATTAAACTTACAGGGGGTTTGTATCGTACTGTCGTCGATGCAGTAGCGTAGAACCACCGATTACAAGCGTGAAGGGACTGATTGCAAGTGTCAAACCCTAACTTTTGGGAAGAACTTCTAAGACGAGATGGAGGATGAAGCAAAAAGCATGGGTGTGTCGATCGATTTTCTTCCTGTAAATGATGGAAGCCAAAATCGCTTTTTTCATTATTTTTTTTTTGTTTTTACATATTATTTAACTTTGACGTTATATTGGACATTTTAAAAATGGCAAGAAAAAAAAATTAAATTTGACGTTTTTTAACTATCAAGTACTTAGTCAACGTGAAAAAAATTCGATAAATTCAACCATCCTCTGCCTTTTTTCATTATTTTTTTTTGTTTTTACATATTATTTAACTTTTTTTTTTAATAAAAACGTCAAATACTTCTAAATTACAAGCGTTAAGTAATGTTGTTTTTGTAGTAGTGATTTGAGGAATCAACTCTTGGAGACGCTTCCCATAAAGAGTGGCACGAGTTACACTTTAAGAACAAAGATTTCTCTGTAGTTAAGGTTTTAATTCAACTCCCACTCGTGAGATTACCCTTGAAAGAGGTGGAATCGAGCCAAGAGAGCATCTTAGGGAGTGAAAAGATTGTCACTAAGATCGTGCAACTTTGTTTTCAAGCTTCTACATTCTATTTTTAGTTCATATTCTCTGTACCCATGAATTCTTTATCAATTAACTTATTGATTACTCTTTGTAAGGGATACAATTTTGTGGATAAGGATGAACTAACTTCATAGAATTGTGAACAAATTCACTTTATTTTTGTTTCCTTTATTGAATTTGTGGTTCCCACCAACAAGTAATGAAATGGCTACATAGCGGGTACGGGAAAGGTTTTACTTTAAGCTATTTTAAAGATAGACTTGACAGTAGTTGAATATGGAAAGGGTGATGCGTCTATTGAGTTCGATACCACTGATGGAAAGGATTGAAAGTCCAAAAACTGCACTTGCTCTAGGAAATCAATACCTCACTAAACATTATAAATCAAACTGCCTTGCACACACTCCTGGCCACTCTTATATCCGCTTACACAAGGTATGAAATAAACCTAGCTTAAGCTTAATAAAACTAAACTCATATAAATGATTTCATTTCGAACTAACATCCTTAAAAGTAGGTAGAACATTCATAAACAAGTATAGGAATAGATTCCACGAGTAAGAAATTGAAAACCTTAACTTAAAAAGAAGGGCATGGGACGCATTAATAAGTTTTAATTAGTTATACACATATAAGACTAATTTCTAATCTCACGAGGATTCTTGAAATAAAGGCCAAATAGAATTTTACTTTGGTTCATTACAGAAAAGTGTAGTATGGTTGCATTACAGTCGCAATCACTGTGCATTTTATTTCTAAGCTTGAAAATTGATGGAATCCTCTCCTTTACCACTACGTTTTATATTTTTAATTGCAAATCATCAATCCCAACTTATTTTTATTGGTTACCTTTCGTTTTCAACTCAAATCATTTTCTTTGCAAAATCTAGAATTAACAAATAGTCTCTTAAGATACGATATGTGGAGTACTCTCAACTTTATCATTGCTTGACATTGTACTCTTACACCTAACCATTATTTAATTAAAATTTTGAGTCAATTTAACATAGAACACATTTTTTATCATCAATATGTTCTTGACAAATTGAAATTTTGTAAAAGTTCATTGATCTATAAGATATACATTTGAATTTTATATTTGGTGTAACACAAAAGTTAAAATTTGGTATTTAGAAGATCTATAAATTCTAAAAAACATTAAAATACAATGACTAAAATCATAATCATGAAAGTTTAAGAAGTAAATAAACTCAAAATTTAAAATCAATTACTAAGACCCTTTTGGTAATCATTTGATTTTTGATTTTTTGTTTTTGAAAATTATGCCTATAGATTCTATTTTCACCTCCAAAATTTTCTTTTATTATCTTTTTTTTTTAATCAATTGTTTAAAAAATCAAACCAAAATTTGAAATTAAAAAAAAATAGTTTTTGAAAACTTATTTTTTGGACTTTGAAATTTGACTAAAAATACAACTATTATACTAAAAAAATGTAAATTATAAGAAATAAAGAAGAAATAGACTTAATTTTTAAAAATTAAAAATAAAAAAAAATCAAATAATTATCTAACTATACTAAATTTATAATTTAACCTCGTTAATTCGTCAAGCATAGAGGTTGTTTGACAAATTTATGGACTTTAGCGATACGATGATACCAACATCTATTTCTACAAAATTCACTCTCTCACCAGATGGCACGAACACACAATCTCTAATTAACATCTGTAAAGTATTTATCATTATGTTAATATGTTTTTAATTTTAAAAAATTTAAAGAAATCGACTATTTTGTCGTAGAATCATTACTTTTAAATGTTAAATATTCACCGATTGAAGGAATAATTTATATTAATATACCCTTTAGTACATTATTTATAATGTTTCTTAAATGTTTCTACACGTCTTCCTTTACTTTAATATTGTATTTAAACATGAGAATCAAGGGAAAAGTTGCAAAGGACATTATTAATTAAGGGTTAAACTAATCATATAAAAAAGATTCATAAAATTCATGACGAAAGCATAACAAAGTATGAGAAAAATGAAATTCATGATATACATGGTCATCATGTTAGAGCTACGATAGACATAGTTATCCTTAACGTGATAGTGCATTTCGCCATAAGTAAAATGATTTCATTTATTTTTAGGAGCAGATGATTATGAGTTATCCGTATAAAAAGTCTCATTTTCCATCTAGTCGATAGCTCGGTCTCCAAAACAAGGTATGGTAAGTTGATAAAAATTAGTCCCTCTGAACAACGGCATTGAACTAATCTCATCAATTATTAAAGAATGAGATATCACATCATCAGCTGGAAATACAAGGGAATTAGATCATATGAAACTGCAACTCATCAAAATCTGCAGTCATTTGTAATGGAGAATACAAAAGCACTTGCTGCACGGAAATTCCATAGCTCGACAACTACTAAAGTTACAGTCCAGTCTCAACATTGCATGACTTTTACTCGGACGATGAAAACGGTACTTCATTCGATAGTTAAATAAGGATCAAATATGTACAAGTCCTATTCTGATCAAGAAGCCTGATACACAAGTTAAGCTGTACTCGAGGACTTTCATTTCAAGTCATTAAAAAGATAATGACATTATTTCTGCTTGGTACACCAACCTTTGAAGTGTTTTGGGGGTATGGCCGTGGTACCGAAACCATGGCTATGCAGCAGACGAGAACCATCGTGTGCAATTTTCATAATCATTGCTGTATATGCAGAGATCAAAAACTACTTGTTAATGGCAACTTTCATGTCCAAGGTACTACTTGTTAATGACAACAGATATTATATGATCAGCATAGAGATAGCCAAATTGAAAGATACAAATGTTTGTGCATTTTATCACAGCATATGATGAAACAATCTAATACAGGAGTAAAATATACCATCTTACATGTTTGATAGCAGAAATATTCATTTTATCAGATGGAGAACCACAAATATCGAGTAACTTTATCACAACATCGACTCCCAACCCGAATGCTGAACCAAAGATGCAACACTGTTCAATGTAACTGTTCAGAAAGATACTACATGAAATATAGTTGACAAAAATCAAGACATCTGGTTATTCCCAACACCTTCTACCCTCAATTTGGATAGACGACATGTATCTAAATAAACAATTCTTAGACATATGTTTTGTATGGAGAAATTAAAGTTATTAATTATTATGGATTCAAGGGGACTAATATATCATCATGTATGAACTACAAATGTAAGAAGGGTCTTAAAACTAAGAAAAATAGCTCTTGCACCCAGATGAGCCCTTGAAAAACTGCTTTTCGAAAACACAGAAAACGACGGGCTGTCTGAAAGTTGTGTTATAGAACCAAAATTTGTTTTTTTAGAACAAAATGTACAAAAAAAAAAAAAAAAAAAAAAAAAAACAAAAAAAATCAAAACAAAAAAAAACAAACTTGTTAGGTTGACTAATTTTAAAAATTTATGTTCTTTTTTATATTCTCGATGTCCTCATAGGTAGATCGTTTTTATAATAGCTAAACCTGTCCTTCCGAAGAGCATGGGTCCTGTACACAATAGTCCTAATATAATATAATATAACAGATTAATAGGTCATCTAATCAATATTCTTAGAAGTAGCTTCTAAAAACTATTTTGCAAATATGAATCACAAAGGTACTATCTGTATTAAAAGAAAGTAATAGTTTTTAAGCTTAAATATCAAACAAGCTGATATGAGTACGCTAAGCCACAAGTGGGATTCACCCATTCATGGAAAAAGACGAGGACATGACAAATGGCAAGAGGGGCAAGGTAGGAACTCCCATAGATCATTTTGTGATGCAGACAAATTATAACTACGCCTTTTTTAGAAGGGAAACGATTTCATGGATGAATGTAATAAAAAGAGCTTATTGGACTCCTAACACCAAAACAAATTATGGATTATGTTGCTTTGATATTTTAATACCCAGATAGCAGTCTGTTCATTTTGATGCCACCACAGGCCTTATTTCTTCCCCCTAAAGTTAATATTCTGGCTGTAAAAATCTCGAAGGCATGTGAAAGAAATTGGACAAATGGTGCCGTTAGGTCACTTGTTACTAGACAACTAACTAATTCCTTAGAGAAAATATATTCGAACAAAAATTGGAACCATCATTTCATCATTAAGACTGAAATCAAGTTCTTTAAAAATGGTACGTATAAAGCACGTAGGCCAAGTCAAGAAAAAGACTTCATTACTTATTTTGAATAATAATCAACACGAGAGGGAACATATTAGATATTTACCAACTAGAAATAAATTTTTTTTAGATTCACATTTAATATAATTAAACATTGGGACTATGAGAACTTGCTTCCCCAATTATTGAATACCAACCCGGTGGGTTCACATTCTAACCACATGTGGGCCATACGAGATCTCAAAATGTCATGAAGAAACTAAAAGACTTGATGTACATCAGAAAAAGATGCATCTATAGTCCTATAGGCTTCCACCTGGCTTAAGTAGGCCCCTAAACTTTGCTCTATCTATGCATGACTAAACTATTCCTTAAATATGATTCTTGAAAAAGAAATGAATTTATTAATTTTTAGAAATACATTACCCTTTTCTTTCATTTTTTCTCAATGAAAGTAGTTCTTTTGATAAAAAGAAATATGTGAAGAGGCTCTATAAAAAATGAAACTCTTAACAAGTAACGAAGGATCCAATTCAAAGTTCTGTGTCATTAGGCACAAATTTTGAGCATACTTAAATAAAGTCATAAATCAGGAAAAGTTCCTCATTTATTCTAGTCCACATCCTTCTCAACAAATATTCATATTTTAATGTACGAGCACTTGTCTTCGCGTGAACCAGATTCATTATTGCATAATTTAAGAAAAAGATGAAACCATAGGCCTTCTTATATGTGAAGGATTTAGGAAGGAACAGAAAATTATGGAAATAACCAACTTGAGTACACAAATCAATAAACAAAACATCATGGATGTGTAATTACTTCAAGATTGACTACATATAAGATATAACTTAAAAATAAGATGCCTTCATACGATGAATGTTCTAATAACATATTTGTGTAGGATTTGATTTAGAAATACATTACCCTTTTCTTTCATTTTTTCTCAATGAAAGTATTCTTTTGATAAAAAGAAATATATTTGAAAGAGGCTCTATAAAAAATGAACTCTTAACAAGTAACGAAGGATCCAATTCAAAGTTCTGTGTCATTAGGCACAAATTTTGGGCATACTTAAAATCAAGTCATAACTCAGGAAAAGTTCCTCATTTATCTCTAGTCCACGTCCTTTTCGACAAATATTCATAATTTGAATGTACGAGCACTTGTCTTCGCGTGAACCAGATTCATTATTGCATAATTAAGAAAAAGATGAAACCATAGGCCTTCTTATATGTGAAGGATTTAGGAAGGAACAGAAAATTATGGAAATAACCAACTTGAGTACACAATCAATAAACAAAACATCATGGATGCGTATTACTTCAAGATTGACTACATATAAGATATAACTAAAAATAAGATGACTCATACGATGAATGTTCTAATAACATATTTGTGTAGGATTTAGCATGACTTTCGCAATTGCAATCATGGGGTTACATATAGCAAACATGCGAATAGAGAGTCGAACAACTTCAATTCCCCTTTTTTACCTTATAAGATCCTTAGTAATAATAACGACCTAAATTGCATAAACTATATTCAAGAAAGCAAAATACACCATACCTCCTCCGTCCTCATTTGGAGAGTTGAGCGCAGGTGAAGCCGGCTCGCACAAGTTCGTTGATTACGTCTCTAAACTTAACATAATCTTCAAATTTGTTGTACACTTGATGAGAAATCCGTGCATACCCGGTTATAGGGGCAGTTTCCCCCTTTCTCGGAGCACGATAATATATCGGGACTTCAACTCTAAATTCTTCCCGTAAATGCGTTCTCAACTTCAGAGTATCAGATTCACTTGAGATGCCCAAGCATGAAGGCAGCCCCACCATGACCATACTTGCACACATATTCGGTGGGCAACCAAGATGAGTCTTCCATGATTCTGCCAACATCTCTCCCATCTTAACAACAGCCTCATGATTCCGCCTTTTGATTCCCTTAATCCCATCTTCAAACCTATTAACAAATTTCAAAACCGAAGGCACCACCAACTGTGAACTATAATCCCTGGTTCCAATCCAAGCACTTTCTATGGCCAACCCATTACCATACTCATGAGAAACAACAGGATGATGCAAATCAGAATGACTTGGGGACCTCCTGGAATACAAGAAAGCAATTGAAGGTGGACAAAAGAACCACTTATGCAAATTACTAGTGTAATAATCAGCACCAATCTCTTGCATATCAATATCAGTACATCCAATAGCATGAGCAGCATCAACAAAAACTTGATCAACACCTTCTTCCCTACAAATCTCAACTAACTCCTTAACCGGTATAACCACACAAGGCATGGATGTAATATGATCAATCACAGCCAAACGAACCTTCCTACCATTAGCCTTTCCTCTCTCCAACGCCTTACGAAATTCACATATAATTTCATCATTAGACTTAACAGGAAAAGGCAATTGAACCTCAATTACATACCCACCAGCTCGAGAAACATACGCCTCTATTGACTTCTTCACGGCACCATACGCATAGTGAAGCATAACCGCCGCATCACCCTTCTCGAATCTCCCCTCGGCAAAATCCCTAGCGATTTTCTGCAGAACTATAGCAGCCGCAGTGGTGGCGTTATCAACAATAGAAACTTCATCAATATGCTCGGCATTGATTAAATCCTTAATGATGGTTCTCGATTCAAGAATCCCCTTCTTGAGCTCGTTGAAATAGAAGTAATCAGGCTGGCGAAGGAACTTAAGCTGCCATTGCTGTTGAGCAGAGATGACAGAAGAAGGGCAACAGCCAAAGCTGCCATTGTTGATCCGAGCAACAGAAAGGTCATGGTGGGCAAACTCGGATTGAATTTCTGAGTCAGAAATGGAAGTGGGGGAGATTTTAGGCCTTTTGGGCAAGTGGGTATTGGCATCACCGTTGAGATGGGGGGTAGAATCAGGGGGAAGATGGTTTTTTTCATAGTGAGATGCCATTGGAGGCAGATGGGTAAGCAGGATTTAGGGTTAAAGGTGATGGGTGAAGCTGAAATTGATAGAAAATGAGAAAAGTGAAGAGGCAAAGCGAGAAAATGGCAAAATGGGTCGAAGAAAGAAGGAGAAATGCGATAAGAGGGGAGGTTTTGTTCGAAGGGGAAAACGTCAAGGCCAATGAAGGGGGAAAAAGAAATTAGAGTATAAACAAGTGGAGTTGAACAGTGCTACAACAATGAGAGAAAATGGAGAGAGAGATATTTTGGCATCCGCCATTAACAGAGTAAAATATTTCAAGTGTCACTGTTTTAGCCTTTATTCTTTTACGATATCCCCACCCACAAAGAACACAACACATATACCTGGTGCTTACAACATCTAGAGACGTGGAAACAAAAAACCTATGGGGCTGTGAGCCGTGGGACCCGTCCCAAAGAGGGCAGAAAATTCTTGAATACATGGAGAATGGTGGAGAGAGTGAGGAATTGTTTTCTATTTACAATTTGGGATCAGAGCGGAAATTATATTTCTAGTTCCCAACTTCATCCCGCCCAATTTTTGTGTATATATATATTTTGGAGATTTTGTTAGGGTGATTAAAAATGTTTTAATTATTTAAGTTTAAAACTTTATTATTTTAATTTCTTAAATATTGTAATATTTAGAATATGATATTCTAATTATTGAATTTTAATTTTTACACAGTATGATAATTTAACATTTTAATTATATTTTTTCAAATTGCAGGTGTATTATTGCTTTTATTAGCAAAATTCATAATATTTTATTTAAATAAAAATTATATTGGAGATATTCAAGGAATTATTAAAAAGATATATTTAATTAAAATAAAAAATTATTTAAAAATATGGAGAATTCAAGAACCTGATCCTCATGAAATTCCTATCTCATTCTCCGCGGAAAAATTGACGGGGACGAGAATGGAATATAGGGGGCAAGGATGGAGATGGGGAAGGCTTTCCTATCTCCACCTCGCCCCGTAGACATCTCTACTTACATCTCCTTTTAGACTTTCTATTAGGTCTCCTTTTATAAGATGTTTGTTTATATCGTTTTGTCAATTTTTTTAAATAAATGTGAGCGGAAGGAACAAATATCATGCCTCAAGACTAATAGTACAAGTTCATGTCAAGGTTAATAGTACAATAAGATGTGAAAATGAAGGGTGAGATTGAGGGACAATATTTACATCAGAGGAGTTGCTAGGGATCTATTGTTGATCTCCATAGTATTGTTGGCACCATTCAATATGATCTGAGTAAAAGGGATTGGGCAGACAAAACTATGTGTATCATCACTGTACTTTTGACAAGTAACATAAAAGGTAGAAAATGAAAGAAAAGAGAGGTTAAATTTTGTGATCTTTCAAGCATAATACATGTTTTTTTGACTAATTTCATTGATCAACTGTTCGTGTTCATATTATTATATTGGCATATTGATAACGTGAGCAAACTCAAAATAATTTTAGGATCGTTTCAACTGAGAAAAATGAGGATGTGAATAAATGTGTGAATGAGTAAAGGATTTAGATAATTCTTGATGACAATTATGAGATTTAAAGGTGGTTCATTGATTGTACAAGTAACAAAAAAAAATCTATTTTTTTGCTTGTCCATCCTTATCTTATCTTTGTTCAATCAACTTGTTGTTCTAACCAGGATATAATTGTGTACATGGTAAGAACTTTAACAAATTAAAATTGTAGGTTGAATGATATAATGAAACATTTAGAAGTCCAAGAATTAAAACATTCTGTAAACAAGGGCCAAATATTCTTGAGAAATGGACATTTTTGGCCCCTTTGAAGTTTTACTAGGGGAAAAAAAGGTCCTTTTAAAAAATAGTATATTTTTTAACCCCTCAATTTTCATCAGATATATGAAAAGACCACTATACCTTTTATTTTCATTTCAAAGATTCAAAATTTTCCTTTCATCCTCTTCCCTTAATTCCTTTAGAAAGATTTGGACAGATGCAAATCTCAATCCTTCTCAACAGAAGGAAGTTTACTCACAAATCTCAACATGACTTGCTCGATTATCGCTAAAATTATCCCCGAAAAATGCTTTCAAATCTCCAAAATTTAATATCGATCCAATCTCCGGCGACTACTCTGCCATTTGAACAACTTCCACAAATTTCATATTCAAAGACCCCATTTCAGAATTCTCAGACAAAACGCTAGAGAAATTGTTCTCACGCCGGTCAATCCCTCTGGCAAAAAAATAGTGTTCTGTTTCTCAACGGCCTCATGTGAAACTCTTGAGTGCAATATAAGCAAATACTCCAACGACTGGGTGTGCATCACAAAAGCTATAAATTTTTGGGTTTAACTTCTGGAACTGATAAAGCTCGGCTAGGAATCACGTCACGTGATTGGGTATGCGCCGAGAAAAAGATGCCTGGGTGGCAATCTGACCCAAGGACCAGGGCATACAATTCTTGAAAATGCCCTAGTCCTATACTTCGCACGGGTATGAATGACAGTGGACTGAGTTAAGCCCGATAAGGGTATGAATGACTGTGGACCAGGTTAAGCCCGACCAGAGGCATGAATGATTGTGAACTAGGTAAAAATTTGCCAAATTTTGTTACCCCATCGAGTATGAATGACAGTGGACCGGGTTAAGCTCGACGAGGGTATGAATGACAGTGGACCGGGTTAAGCTCGACGAGGGTATGAATGACAGTGGACCGGGTTAAGCTCGACGAGGGTATGAATGACCTTGGACCAGGTTAAGCCCGACCCGGGGTATGAATGATTGTGAACTGGTAGACATTTGCAAATTTTTGTTGTTATGGAAGATGAAGCCCGACCGGGTATGAATGACAGTGGACTGAACGCGCACCGAGAAAGGATAAAAGTCTAGAATAGGAAATGGACACGGAAGGGGGGTACACTAATCTGGATTTTGCCTCAATCGCGTACTCGGTCGGGTTAGGAAAGGGCATGGGTGGGAAATTAGCCCAGGGGGGCTGACCGGGTAAAATACCAAATTTTGCCCGGTCCCATATTCGGTTAGTGGAATTGTCTATGGAGAAAAAGACCTTACCGACGATGAAAGAAAAATAGAAAAAAATAGTTGTAGAGGAATGATTTTGAAGAAGAGGAAGAAGAAAGAAATAGAAGAAAGAAATAGAAGAAAGAGATACAAGTTTTATGCAATATTTAATGCTAATTATAATTTCTAGATATCTTCTCTCATATATAAACTTTTGGGTTTTATGTCCTAAAACTCGTGGTTCGTAAACAATAAACTTATTTTGTTAATCAATATAGATGCTATTGAAGTTTGATTCAATAAAGTTGTTATTGAATACATGAATTGCTCACTTTGTTTTAGAAATAAACTAAGATACATAGTTATTACATGAGTAATTGAACTTTATGTGAAGACATAAGTATGGATCAAGTTTAAGTAGATAGCCAAAATGGTCTATAGTATACGGATAAGGCTGAGTACCTTATTCTGGGGACACTATCGGATGCGGCCCACTTTGTAGATGTTACAATAGTTGTAAAATGCTACAAACAAAGTGATCCTGATTCGTTCATGTAGAGACATGCGAGTGAAGGCGTCCTATGCAAAGAGTTTGTATAAGACCGGACCAAGTAATAAGTCACTCTTATTTTATAACACTGTTTATTATTTCAGAGTGACTATTTCAAAGCGATGACCTAGGTAACTTGACCTTAATCCCGAGCTAACTATGAAATCCTGTTTATTCGGGATTATCCTTAGATTTGCATGGGTGAGAGTTAACTCAACAGCGTCGACTCAATAAGCCTCCTAAGGGGTAAGACCGGGTAGATAGTTGGGGACATAGGGTGTAAGATGGAATTGACTCCTACTCGTTTTAGGGATAATAGAAAGGATGTTCTTTTAAGTTTTGACTCTAGGTCTTAAACAAGGGGCCCCACCCTTTCATTGGCCCGAGAGAGACTCAGTTTAGTGATTGAATCACAAACCAAATTGTTCATTAGAGAATCAATGGAATTTAAGGAACAAGATATAATCTCGGGGATAAAACAACAATTGACCAGTCGTTATTATGAACAACCTGTGAAGGGTTAACTTACTAATCATAGTTATATCAAGTAGAAAAAAATGTATCTACAGTGAAGGGAGTGCACTTACTGTACTTTAGTGGGGTGACCCAGTAGTTAACTAATATTGAATAGTTTGGTTTAAAGAGTTTAACGAATTAATCTTGGATCATTGGAGCCCATGATCTGCAAGTTCATTAGGTCCTGCTACCAGTTCACCAACGGATTAAACTTTAGAATAGAGCGATGAGTGAATTTCAAGCATTCAAATACGAATTAAGGGAATTAGTAATTATATATGTTTGATTATCGAATTAAACGAAATTAGAGAATTATATGATATTTAAATTTGATTCAAATATTATTTACATGAATAAAGATTCATGGTCGTGGAATTGGTGTTTAATTAATTGAATATTTGATATTAAATTAATAGAAGTAATTAAATTGGTTAATTAATTATTTATTTTATTTTAAAAATAATTATTGAATTAATTTTTGTAAAATTAATAAAATTTCATATTAATTAAAGAATTAATATTGAAATTTAATATTAATCTTGATAAAGGTTTTCAAAATTAAAAGAAAAATTGGTTTTAATTTGAAAAATCAAAATTTTGGAAAACCCCAATAAATGGGATAATCCCACTTGCAAAAACATCTAAAAATCCACTCAAAGTCCACCTAAATTATGAAGTAGGTAGTGTCCTTTTGTAATGCAATAAGTTTGAATGGAAGTGATGTATAAAACATTTAGTTTTTCAGCTAAAAAAAGGTTCATGCAATCAAATTTGAAGGCTGAATTGATGAAGTTGTTCTTCATTCCTTAGCTGAAAAATAAAAAAAACTCTCCTCTTTTAATCCTAAAATTCAGCTCATTTTGATTCCCACAAATCAATCTAATGTCCAAGAGAATAATAGGAAAAATCAAATGGTGGTTTACACCTTGTTGTTCTGAGGAATTTGAAGCTGAATTCGTGGTTTGAAGAAGGTCTCCAAAGGTAATTTCTTGAAACCCTTTTTTCTGTTACAAACATGCTTTCTTAAATGCTAAAATTGTTGAATTATAGTATTTAATGATTCTGTTTACTTCCGCTAATTGCATGGTAACTCCAACATAAACGTGGTGACTTTTCAACTTTTTTTTCCCTCTCTCATGCATGCAATTATTTTTGGGGTCGATGCCCTAAATCTCGTGGTTCTTATAGTTTGTAATTGTAATGTACAAATAATTTATTTATTTAATAAGATATAAGATATTTTATTTGACATTTAGTAGCATTAACCCACAAACCAATAAACTAACATTCAAGGTTATCTTGTATAGCTTAAATATGTATGTAGAGACATACAGATGGATCATGTTTAAGTGATAACCTAAATGGTTTGTATTAGATGGATAAGGCTGGATCACTATGAATAAGACCCGCTTTGTAGATGTTACAATTGTTGTAAAATGCTACAAATGATTTGATCTCGATCATTCATGTAGACACATGTGAGCGGCGGTGTTCTATACAAAAGGGTTTGTACAAAATCGGACCATGAAATGAATAGTCTCATTATATAACACCGTTAATAGTAAAGACTTACATTTTACCAAGATGACCATAAGTGACATGACCTGAATCTTGAGTGAGTTGTGAACTTCTATCTATGAAGCCGGTCCTTTGATTCATATGGGTGAGGTTGGTCAGATTGCCGACTCAATAGGCCTACCATTTTGAGGTTCGTTTAATTAGGGAGTTGAAACACAACTACACAAGACGAAATTTACTTCTTCCCAATGTCAAAGTAACTAGATAAATTGCTCATTTAAGGACTAATTCTAGGGCTTAAACAATGTGGCGCCATACCCTTACTTGGCCCGAGAGGGGTTTGGTCATAGTTGGACTATGACTTATTGTTGATTAGAGGAATAGTGGTATTTAAGAAGTTAGATATAACTATAGGGCCAAAATAGTAATTTTAGCCTAACTGTACTTACGAGCAATTTGTGAAAGATCAGTACACTGTTGATTAGTTATATCCAATGGACACAGAAATATATCTGTAGTGCGAAGAGTGTAGCTGTCAGTCTTTAGTGGAGTGACCGACAGTTAATAGATGTTGAATAATTTAATTAAAGGAGTTTAATTAATTATTAAGTACCATTGGAGCTTCAACTACATGTCCATAAGGTCTCCTTTGTAACTTAAGAAGGATTATTGAGAATTAATTTTGGATAAATTTAAGTTGTTTAAATTAATTATATGTGATATAATTAATTTAAACTAATTATAATAATTAATTTAAACTAATTATAATAATTAATTTAAACTAATTATAATAATTAATTTAAACTAATTATATATGATATAATTAATATAATGTATTTGATACATTATAGTATAAAGTTTATTTATAGAGGAATTAAATTTGAATATGATTCAAATATTAATTATGTGGATGAGATTCATATTTATTTAATTGAATTTAGTATAAATATGATTTATATTAAATACCATGCATTGATGAGAGAATTAAAAACTATAGGTTATACTATATTTGAAACAATATAAAAATTATAGATTATGTGTCAATTTGTTTAACTAAATCTTAGTGGTCGATCTCGTCCGAGATGTACAGATAAAAACTATTTAAACGAGTTTTCGAAAAGGTACTAGTTTTGTAAGATGAAAACTTCAACGTGCCATTTTTCACAATGTTCCCTTTTAAATTCCCGATGAAAGTTCATATTAGAAAGATTTCATTGTACCGATCATAGTTAAATGTCAAATAGAAACATTTTAGATCAAGTTCTTTCTTAATTTTTTCATTAAAGGATTCCAAAATACATATATTGGAAAAACTATTGAATTAGACCACTTCAATAACTATTCCTCAATAAAAGTTGGATGTACATTAAAAAATCTACATGCTCTAATAATCATTTAATACAAATTTGACATAATCTCTTACATCCAATGAAATTGTCAATCACATTTTGTATAATTTGCCTATTTATTGATGATTGGTTAAAGAAAGCAAATGGACAACTTCACTTATAATAGTTGGGAGGGTGGGACCATGTTTCATATTTGCATAAATAAAAGGAATATCTGATATGTACCTTAGTATGTATGGGTTGGAAAAGAAAAAATGTCTTCTATAGAAAATTACAAAAAGAAAAAAAAAAAGTCCTCAACAAATGGAATTGAAGTTGCTTTAACTATAATTCCAGAACTGCCCCCAAAAAGCAATATATATTATATGGTTTCCATATCATCTTCCTCTCCTCCACTCACATCACTGATATTTCATTGACACCTCACTAATTTATAAATAACTTACTAATGAGGTCTTTTAATTTTGGCTTAATTTACTTTAATCCCTATAATTTAGACTTGGTTCGATTTCATCTTTGTAATTTGATAAGTATCATTTAAGCTTCAAACCACACAAATCGTTGTTACTATTTAAGATCAAGTAAAATATGTATATATAAAGAGAGATGCCAGTTTTCAAGTAGAGAAAATAAGAATTGGGAATCATTTACAACGTTTAACAAAAACAAAGATCTAAATATAAGCTCAAACAAAAATATACAAACGTCCAAATTATGGGATAAAACTAGTAAGTTAACCTAAACTTATTTATCAATAAGACTGTAAACAAAGCGATAGAATGACATAATTCATTTCACCAATTCAATAAATTAGAAAAATTGATCTGTTTTTTTTACACGAGCCAAAGCTTTTTTTCCTTCTCGTAACCGAACTTTTTATCGCCTGAAGCCACACATATACAATCTGGACATGGGCCTTGGCTTGATAAGAGCCAACAAGACATAACAATAACAACATAAACTAACCAAAACTAATTACATCAGTTAGTTCCTAATAAGGAAACATCTAAATAACAGCATTTAATGATCCAGTATGATTATTAACTCTATAAATGTTAATTACCTTACAACTTTCCTTTTGTCATAAGCAACTCTATTCTGGAGCTCACATTCTAGACTAAACAATCGGACAAGCAAAGCCGAGGTTGCACTCATTGATACCGCTCCACAAGCTGCCCAACGAAGACTCCTGGATATTGTAATTCTTGGACCTATTACAACACGATCCAGAATCTCACCGGCTTAAGTCCAATTAAAGAAGCATGGATATGGATATGATACAATACAAACACAGTGGCAATTTTTTAAAAATCTAGGAGGAATAAAGACATATTTGTTCAAAGATACACTTTTTAAAATATATATCAATTTTATACAAAAAAAAAAAAAAAAAAAAAAAAAAAAATTCAAATTTCAAAGTCAACAAGCTTATATATACTTAGAAATAGTAGTTCGATATATTTTGGTCTAAAACTTTGTTAACCCTGTATTATTGTGTCTATTTATCATACTTAACAAGTGTTCAATATACGCCTAACAATTGTTTGACCTATATTGACTTTGTATGATTAGTGTCTAATACATATATATCTATTGTGCTAACAAGTGTTTGGTATGTGTATAACAAAGGTCGGAGTGTCTAAGTGTCTGATGAATGTTAGATACGAATATATAAGATAAACTAAAGCGTTCGTGCTTATTTCAGTATAATATTAAAATCTCATAGGACCACTAGCAATCCACTTTAAAAGAAAAGGGTGAGTTACAATTGCTTTCTATTTTAAAAGAACACGATAGAGTGTATCAATTTGCTTGTACTACAGCCAAAAAGCCATAGATGAAAGGTAACAAATGCACCAGATGCAGCAGAGAACTATTATGCATACGCTAAATGGGAGTCCTTGCACACAGATCAAAGTACTGATTACTCGACATCATTTTCGAAAGTAACAAATCCATAACACTTAAATACTTAGTGAGAAAACACTAATGAAGTGCATTTGGCCCATTTGCCCAAGTGCTTGATGGGAAAGAATCTAAAAGTGCTCTAAAGAATGCAGAACCAAGCACATATGTGTTCCATAATTAAGCACTTTTTTCCCATGGTGCTCGTCATTAAAAACTTGTTAGAAGCTTTTGTTTTAAAAGTACCTCCAGAGATGCTCATACTTGGTAGACTTAGTCCTGTTACCTAACTAAACTCCATATATATAAGGGTGTTCAAATGATCCGAAAATCCAAACAATCAGAGCTACCCAACCCAACTCTTATGATTTGGGTTCGTTTACGTTATTTCTCGGTTTGGGTTGAGTTGGGTTAGAATTTTTTTTTCTAGTTTACATTGGGTTGGACTTTTGGAGAACCAAAAATTCGGTTTGGTTATCAGGTTGGGTATTTTTAGGGTTTGTTCATGTTATTTCTCTCCATCTCAGGCCCCTCTCAGCTTCTCAATTCTCTTCTCGCATTTTCCCCATCTCTCTCCATCTTGAATCATACCTTAGTCTTGATTTCTCTCTCTCTTCTATCTCCCTGACTCACTCTTTGTCTCTCCATCTCAGCCTCTTCATCTTCATCTAACGTCCATATCTCTCATCCCCCCTGATTTTTTTCAGACTCTCATCCAAGTCTTTCAACTACCTTTTCATTTTAAACTTCACAATCTCTTATCTTTATTTCACCTTTTTTTTTTCTCAACTCAAACCAACCCGGATCTTCATGCTGGTCCAAAAAACCTCTTCAACCTAACCCATGTACACCCCTACATACATATTTAAAGACAGATCCCGAACCTTGTGGCTTCTATTCAAATGGAGTAAGTAAATATATTAGAATCTATTAGGAAACAATTATTGATTACACTGCCATTTGTGTTCACTGAAAGTTGATCAGGAAAAAAAGAAAGACATTAAACTTGATTATGCATATAAACTCCAATGAGCTGAGAAGAATACTAGACAGACCATAGTGCAATCTACAAAGAATCCAGAACGCAAGTCCTCCTCCAACAGTACATAACCCAGCAGTTTGTTTCATCAACCGTGAACAAGGCTTAGCATCTGATCTCATGAGCTCATCATCTGAAAAGCCTAAGAATCGTCTAAGTGCCATCTGCTAATTTCCTGGACCAGATCAAAATTGGCAATTTCATAAACTAAGCTTAGAACAACCGTGGCTTATGCAGAACCCAAAATTCAGCCATTGGAATAAAAAAAATGAGAGTCAACCCATTCCAAAATACTTGAGTCAATGTTCCAAATGTTAATCATGAGTCCATGTCCTTGTAACATCAACAGAAATCATAATCATGAGATCCTTAAAATTAGGGTATAAACAACTTTAAACGCTAAATGAGCTTTGAGGCTCTTTTTCTCTTAAAAAGACAAGCTAAGCCTGAAATTAGTATGAGCATACACCTCAATTCAAAATGAAACCATTGATAAAAATCATAAAAACGCAGAACAGTGTATCATCAAACATAAAGACTATGGTCAAATGATGGGTAAAAAGCTTTACACTCATCAATTATCACTTCATTAAATCAAGATTCTAAAGATGACTCTCAAAATCATAATCATTGTGATTCTAATTCCCACCGCTAGATTGTTCCAAAAGCAAGAAACAATACTTGATTCTACAGAAGGAGATTCTGACAGAATTACCCTTACCAACAAAATACTGTCTTAACTGTAACATTTCACATTCTGGGTATGGCTTCTTCAAATTACAAGAGTTGTGTTTTACTTTACATAAAGTATAAAGGGGTTTGTTTAAACCAACCGGTTTCCAATTCGGATTTCTAGGTTCAGTTTTTCGATTTGCAACAAATTACTACCAATCACTCAGAGACTTTAACAAGGATGAATCATGAGGCATAGAAATTGAAATCAAAAGAAAGATAGGAAGCAGCAGTATGATACTGAAAGAAAATGGGGGCGAGGAAAAAACACGGATCAATTGCTTGGGGCGATAACAACTCTTGGCCGGTGTACCGGTGCTTTGAGGGCCGCCGGTTAAAAAATTTGAGGTTTAGATTTTAGAATTCAGAAGAGAAGTAACAAAAGAGAGTGGAGTTTTTTTTTTTTTTTTTTTTTTTTTTTTTTTTTTTTTTTTTTTTTTTTTCCTTTTAATGTTGTAATTTTTAAATTATATTATTATTATCTTTTAACATATTGTTTCCCTACCTTAGAGGGGTTGGGACGCTGATTTGATTATTTTAATGATTGATTACTATAGTAGGCCAATTATAATTTTAGTCGAGATTATAAGAGTAGATAATAGTAAAAATGTAACAAAAAGGAATTTGAAATAATAACAATATAGTTAAATTTGAAATAGAAATTTTGTCACACCCCACTCCAAATTACCCTACCAACCTAGGTTGTGGCATGATGACAATAGATTGCAATTAAACTATGAAATCTATTGTCAAACTCTAAAAATATTTTTCAAAAATTAAGTGGCTAGCAAAACCTTTCATTGTAAACACCGTTAAAAGTAAAATTTACTAGATCAAATTTTATAAAAATTTCAGCAGAATTTCTCCTAAAAATCGGATAAACCATACCTACAATGAATCTGTATAACACTCCCAATATATTTGTTTCAGTCAACCACCAAATATGCTTCACCGCACACTCTTAAATAGATTTCAGATCATGACATTCAATACAAATTATGAAATTTCAATGAGAGAAACATGCAAGCTTTTATTAACAAATCATTCAAAATTAAGGCTAGCCACTCTCAATAAAAACAACTTTATATTTATGCATGTAAAAATTTACTTATATGCAACCTATGCAAAATCGGTGGTAGACCTCAACTCCAATCTAGTGTTTGAAAACAATATCAATATAATAAACCTACGTTCCCAATCGACATCAAAACCATAAACATTTCAACTCGATAATTTTCCATAATTCAAGGCCATAATTTCATAGCACTTGTCTAACCAAAATTCCCACAAATCATATTTCAATTGACATGAGTAGAGATATCCAACTTTTTCACGGGGACGGCTCTGCGAGACCCTGCTCTGAATGGGACAATGATTCTCCGATTAGGTAGGGAATGGGAGAGGGAGGGAAATTTTTTTTTTTCCGTGAGTTAAACGAGATGGGGATGGGGAATGCATTCCCCGTCTCCGCCCCCGGCCCGATACCCGCCCCAATTAGTTTTTACATATTTTAGTATAGTTATCTAATGTTATGTTATGTTATTATTATTATTATATAAATATTACATTTAAATTTCAAATTTGATTATTTATTGAGAAAGACAATGAATATGTTTAAATTGAAGGTTTAAATTTAAATTATATATGTGAATAATTTGATTTATATTTATTTATTTCTACTAAAAAATTAATTAGCTTTTTTAGGCCAAAATTTGAGCAATTTATCTTTAAATTCAAATTGTCATATAAAACTAACCATAATAAACAATTTAGTGATAAAGTTAAAAAAAATTTGCTCACGAGTGATTTAAATTAATTGACATTTTATAAAAAAAGTAACGGGGAAAAATTCCCCGAGGAACCTCATCCCTGCGAATTTCCCGCAAGGAATCCCCGCCCCGATACCCGTAGGAAATTTCACGGGAATGGAGTATGAAATAGGGAGCAGGGATGGGGATGGAGAATGGCAAGAATGGCATCCCCAATACGGTTCCGCCTCGTGTACATCTCTAGACATAAGTCCAAAACTTGAAATTCAAATATGAAACATTTCTAAAGGCCAAACATACTTTTTGTTTGAAATATCTTGAGCCTTTGTAGATAAGCCAAATCAAGAAGTTTCCAAAATTCATCTTTTATAACTCTAATAATGATGGATAAAATAATAATAGATAAAATCATCCATAAACATAAACCGTTTGAAATCTTATAATAAATCAAACAACTCCAATTTACTATTTCATCAGTATAAAAGGAATTAAATAATTAATCGCAAGTGCCTTGAATCTCCATAGTTCTCAAAACTAAACCATAATGGTAGACAAATCAAATTTGATTTCAAACTTTATAAATTTCATAAAACTTTAAGTTATATAGTAGAAATATTTGTAAAATAACCACTCACAACGCTTTTGATATAGAAATTTGGGTAGTTGCTAATTCCTATCTCCAGTTGGCCTGAAATAATTATTTTGCCCAAGTATTAATGACACTTTAATCTCCCGAAATAGAAAATGACACTAGCTAACACAACCTTCTTAACTTCTCCAAAAATCAAATACCTCTATTCTAAACTTCCTCCTTCGCTCCTTCCTTTCATATTAAGCGTTGGGGTTTTTCTTATTTACTTTCTTTCTTTTGCTTGAGCAAGCTCCAAAATGAATATTCCTAAAAGCCTGTATATCTTCTTGAAATCTATCAACCCATAAGAAATATTTAACCACGATAGTTAGAAATTTATACAACTATCACCAACTTCCATTTTTCCAAGCCTTGAACAAAAACCTTAAAAAGGTGAATCCTTGGACAGAGTAATTCGACCTATTTCCGCATTATCTAGAACTTCCAATACTTAACACACATCTAAAAACATGCCACACAAAAGGGCTCCTAAGATTAGAGGTAATTTAAAACTCTTTGGTCAAATTTAAAAGGGTCTACAAACCCTATTACATAATACTTACAAAAATGTGTTGGAGTCGCTGTTGTTTTGTGTTCGAAAGTGTTCGAACTCGCAGATCTGAAGTCGTAGAGTCACGGGTGTTTAGATTTGAGGTTGACCGAAATGTGGGTCCTTGGGTTACGTGTCGTCGGAGACCCCCGCTATAACCTTCATCGACGGCGAGTTTTTTTTTTTCCCTTTCTTTTTCTGGTCGGGGAAAGAGGACTGTGCAAGGAGGAGGGGGAATCAGTTGGAATACACCATAAGAGAGAGAAGATGTGTGCCTTTGATTTTTTTTCCTTTCTTTCTTTCTCTTTAAGGGGCCATTTGGGGCCTAAGTTGAGAAGACATATCATGTGGGTGACTTAGATGTCACTGTTTGGGCCACCAATATCCTAACTACCCATATCTGATCCCCCACATCCTCACAGTGCTAGGTTTTGCCCACCGATATAGCAACTCATCTTTCCACATCATTCGTCTTCCCACCCTCAGCCTGGCATTTTGGTTCTTTCATTTCTCTCTCCTCAAACATTTTTCAGCGTTGGTTCTTCCATGGAGAAGGGTTTCCTTTCTCTAATCCGATGCATGATCAGTGGGTGTTCGATTTCGAGTTTAGTGGGAGGAGGTCATTCTCTTATTCTCAGATATGTTGATTCTTTCGTTCTTTCTTTTTCTCACCCTCTGAAATCACTTCAATTCCTCGTCGTTGGTTCTTCCATGTAGAAGGGTTTCCTTTCGTCACCCTCACCACTTCAATGAAAACATGAACCCAATCTCTTTCCGATTCGACGGTTCTCTGTTTACCCATGACTTGTTCTATGTTTGGTTTGTGGGGCTCGATGCATGTTGCTTCTTGAATGTTCAACATTGAAGTCTTGGTAGGGGACTGGTTTTAGTCATTGGAGCTTGGTGGGGGAGAATACCATCCAGGTTTGTTTTCTAAACCCTAGTCGGTTGATGATGTGTACTTATCCATGAATTCTTGTTCAAAAATTTCAATGATGAGTACCTATTATGATTTCTTATAAAATTTCTTCACTATTTTCATATTCGGTCTGTTTTTCTTTATTCCTTCTCATTCATTCCGTTTCAATCTCTTGCTGATTCAATGGTCCTCTGTTCAGATGAAATTTGTTTGAATCAGTTTCATACATATCTTATGGTTTCTTATGAAATTTGTTGATAAAACTAATGAAAGCAAGAGAGAGATTGAGATCGAGAGAGAGCGAGAGAGCAAGAGAGCGAGAAAGAAAGAATTGGGCTGAAAGAGAGCGAGAGAGAGAGAAAGAAAGAGAGAGAGAGAGCGAGAGAGAGATAAACAAAGAGACAGAGAGAGCGAGAAAGAGAGAATTGGACCAAGAGAGCAAGAGCGAGAGTGAGAGAGCAAGAGAACGAGAAAGAAATAATTGGGCCGAGAGAGAGCGAGAAAGAGATAAAAAAAAAGAGACAGAGAGAGCGAGAAAGAGAGAATTGGGCCGAAAAAGAGCGAGAAAGAAAGAATTGGGCCGAGAGAGAGCGACAGAGAGAAACAAAGAGAGAGAAAGTGAGAGAGAGAAAGAAAGAGAGAGAGAGAGCGAAATTTCCAAAAATAAATTAATGAACAAAGAGAGAGACAGAGTGAGAGAGATAAAGAAAGAGAGAGAGAGAGCGAAATTTCCAAAAATAAATTAATGAACAAAGAGAGAGACAGAGTGAGAGAGATAAAGAAAGAGAGAGAGAGAGCGAAATTTCCAAAAATAAATTAATGAACAAAGAGAGAGACAGAGTGAGAGAGATAAAGAAAGAGAGAGAGAGAGCGAAATTTCCAAAAATAAATTAATGGGAGGTTGGTTCCTTTTCACCATTGTTCTCATTACTTTAACTATTGATATAATGTTGAAATACTTCTATTACTCTCCATTATTACTCTCAATTATTTCGATGGGTGAGCAACCACCCCATTTCACTTATCTCTCTCTATAAAACGACTTCTGTCCAGCTTAAATTGACTTGAGAATCCTCCGTTGTTTTATGTTTTTTCTCAAGCAGGTGAGTTATTGCTATCAACTTACTTCTTTTTTACTTTCTTGTTCTCGTTATCATTTATTGGGGTTTCATATATAAATGTGGTAGTAGTTTGATTTTCCATGGTATTTTAAAAGTATTTGTATGAGTTGTTTTATGCTTGTATGCGTGTTTGATGAACTTATATATGAATTTATATTGTATTTCCTATATCATGGTGTCAACTATCTAATGTTTATTTTTTCGTACTCATGAATTACATGTCATGAATGTCTGAGGCCGGCTATATTTATACATATTCTACTTGATTTTAAATGTGGTCCATCACATCTATTCTCCTACAAATCACTTGTATCCCACATTGTGTACACTTGATGTAAATCTACTACCTTCCTTGTTAGTTTGGTGAGTTATTCCTTACTGTCATTATTTTTGGATTATATACATTTTCTTCCTATTAACTTCTGCTTATCTATGTGTTCATGGTTTATTTAGTGGGCACTAACGGCAACACCATTTTAGTGCTAGAGTCGATCTGGTGGTTCGTTGATCCTCAAACTAAAATTCCCAAGTAAAATAGGTATGTATACGTTTATCCAAAATATATTCCTAAATTATTAGTCTTACATATCGTGAGTTTCTAACTTTGTTGTTTTTCAACCCAAACTAATAAAACTGCCATTAGTTTGAGGTTCGTGTATTACGTATGTTTTTCCTAATTTTAAATGTTGTATATTTGGGTTTGACTTGTAGTTGAAGTACACTGCCATTAGTTTGTGATTTTTTCCTATTCTTTGTACTTTGTGGTTTTTTCGTACACTGCCCATTGAACATGAACATTTGACAGTTAACTCATAAATTATATTTTTTTGTGTGTTTGATAATGATGACATATGAATATTTACAAATGCTACAACTCATAATACTTTTGTATTAATCATTATGGTTACCATCTTTTGCATTTAAATAGTTATAAATGAAGCATATAATTATGAAAGAATAGAGAGTATTTTGAACAACAATATGGTTAAAAAACTACTTAATATAGTACAATTAATACACCTTATTCAATTTAAGGTACAGTTTCATGAATGAAAATATTAGCATTAAAAGTGAAAAAATGGAAAAATTTCTTAATATAGTACAATTAATACACATTATTTAATTTAGTATTAAAAGTGGAAAAATGTTTTAGAAAAAAAGTCAGTATGTATTATTCAATTTAGTATTTAAAAGTTGATATTTCATTGACTATTTACGATTAATCTTAAATTTTGTCTGAGTTTTTTTTAAACAACAATAATAAAGAATTATTTAAAAAGACGTTTTGAAGAAAAAGATAATAATCAAAATAATCTTAAGTACTAATTCTAATATTTCAATTAAGGCTCAATCCCTGATAAAACTATTTTTCCTTTTGTATTCTTGGGTTTTAGGTTTCTATCCCAAAATATGGAAAATGAAGAAATCTTTACTATCTTTTCAATCATCACCACGTCCCAATGACAACTATTCCTAACATTGGCCCTATTACTAAATGCCCATTGTAGAATAGAGAACTAACTCTCCTACATTAGACGTCGAATTAGACAGCTAAACTTCTTTCGACTTATTTATGAGAATGAATCTGCTGTCACGAGAGCACGCGAGTGGATAGACAGACTTTCATCATCCTCTGTAACATGGTTAGGACAATCGGTCGTCTGGCACCTACTCAATGCGTTGACGTCTAAGAGATGGTGGCAATTTTCCTCCACATTTTAGCACACGACGTTAAGAACCAAGTAGTTGGACGACAGTTTACACGGTCTGGTGAAACTGTTTCGAGGGATTTTAGGTCCGTTCTGACCGCAGTATTACAACTTCATGAGTTACTGCTGAAAAAATCAGAGCCTAACACAAGCGACTGCATTGACAGTAGGTGGAAATGGTTTGAGGTATTACACAATTTTAATTCCACTCCCAATTAAATATTAGGTTCTAGATTTTTAGGAAACTAGGAAATGTTTATCCCATTGTCGATGTATGATCCCATACAGAACTTTCTGGGTGCATTGAATGACACATACATAAAAGTCAATGTAAGTACAGCCGATCGTCCCTGCTATCGTCCCCAGAAAGGTGAGATAGCCATGAATGTGCTTGCCGTCTGTTCACCAATTGGCGAGTTCATATTTGTGCTGCCAGGGTGGGAAGGGTCTGCAACCGATTCTAGAATGCTTAGGGATGAAATTTCTCGACCACACGAGTTGAAGGTTCCTAAGGGTATAAACTTTTGTGATTCCATTGTCTAGATTCTAGACCAAATAGTTTGCCAACAAATTTTCTGTATACCATGCTTATGTTATTATTACCTATATGATGCTAGATATCCCAATGCTGAGGGATTCTTGGCACCATATAGGGGAGAGTGGTACCATCTTTCAGAATGACGTGGTGCTGGAAATGTACCGACTAATCCACGAGAATTTTTCAACATAAAATATTCATCCGTTAGAAACTTCAGAAAGACTTGCCAAGATGTAGGCTCAAGCCTTCTTATTCGTCCTTGTCCATCGCTCATATGCCTCCCAAACATTTCGAGTGGCATTTGGAATTGGAATAAGAGGACAGACCTCCGTGAGAGCGAACATGAGATCTTCAATGATCAAAATCGTTGTGATCATGTGTTTCCATGTTGCGCAATTATCACCAGTAAGTTTTTCGACACTTAGTAATGCCAACGTAGCTGTTGCCATTTTGAAAAAGTTGCTGAAAATACGAACAAAACTTTATTAGATTTTGCTAAACCACTTTTAAACCAATCAATTTTGCAAAACAATTTTAAGAACCCTAAGTTTTAGACTTCTATTTTGTAATGATGCCCCAGTGAGGCAGGACAAACGTCACCGGTGGGGTGATCAGTTGCCTCTTCGGTGGGATGAGACATTCTCAACCATTTGGTAGAACCAACTCTTGGAACTGAACCGAACAACCACCATTTTTCGTTCTAGAATCGTTAACCTTTAACTATTCCGCATAAGTGTAATCCCTTGCTTTCGGTGCTAGAGTCCCGCCCTAATGAGCCCACCATAGGGAAGAAGCAGATTAGGACAAAAGACTAAGTTACCTTATCCTCTTACAGGAGATCAAATAAAGAAACGTACAAAACTGCCATCCTTTAAGGGGACACTCCCAGGATGCCTCGAGGCAGTACACAGTAACTTTATTCAACCTAACGAGGGAGACGAGAGATATGCTGTCGCACGTCCCGCTCCCACTTACTATGAAAATTCTCTCCATCCACCTTGATATTGACCTACCCAAACACCATTCGTTAGTGGGATACGCCAAAGATGCCACGAGGCCGAGGGTAGATCTCACGGTGTGGACTATTTAGGGGAAACGTAAAAGGTTTAAGTAAAGCATCTTATGCCCCAAGTACCTCCCACTCAATGTTCACCTAGGTTCATTAACCTAGACAATCCATTTACTGATTTTAGTCTAAGTCGTCTTTTTAAACTCTGCTCATAAACAACGTTTGTCTATAAAATATGAACAAGTTCAAGTAGTCACATTTAAACATTTTAATGGATTGTCCTTAACTTACATGCATGCTTCAAATCTATCTAATTCACCTTTTCATGTAAGTTCCCAGGTAGGGGTGTTACGTTTCCGTCAACTTAAATACCCCAGCCTAAATAGAACCCGCCTTAGACAAAAGGTCCCTTATAGATAGATTTGCTACACTGTAACTTTTTATTAGCCAATTTAATCCTATTAAACTAATTAAAAGATTAAAGTCTTAGGGTTGCTAATTGTATTAGAACCGTGATCTTAAGTCTATGTGATCCAAGTTTTAAACACTTTAAAACCATGAATTAAACCTAAGTAAGCATGCATATCTTTCTTATTTCTTTTTGGTTCTAATTTATTTTTAACTTTTAAAAAGAAACAACTAAAACCATTGTGCACAACGAGGTGTTTATAACATTTATAAAGTAATCTATGTGTCATGCTTCATGCAATTTCCGGTCATTACTATATATAACTTTTATATAACGCGTAACAACCAAGCAAACATGCTATCATTCACCCTTATACTATAACAATTATAATATAAAGATGATGCATGTCAATGCATTTTATGCATGCATAAATATAACTGTTATATTATATGATGCATGAGCATGCTCTTATATAATCAAATCATGTTTCTCTAAATTATAACAATTACAATAAAGAGACGATGCATGACCATTGCATAACCTAAGGTGGGATTTACTATATGCGCATACCATATGACATATAAAAAACATACATCGCATGTAATAAATAAAGGATTAATGGATTGGGATGAGCCTTTACAAAAACCGGAATGAAAAAACCCTCTCTATTACATTTTTCATTGAGCAAACCGATCCATAGGCGAACCGGGTCTTAAACTGCCAGAAGACTCCATCGTGTAGTAAACGCAGCAGGTAGACGATCGTTCAACGTGAACTAGACGATAGAAGCATAATTAAACGATCGCGTAGACGATGACGACAAGGCAGCGAAGCCTGATCGTCTATGCGATCGCTTAGTGCGAAGACAGGTAAACGATTTACCTTGCATTACTAAGCGATTGTTTAGAGTTACTAAGCGATGAAGCTTACTGACCTAAACGATCGTCCAGTATGCGCACGCGTTAAATGATATGCGAGTATCTCATCGTCTACACGACCTGATACTCTGCGATCGCGTACCCGATCGTCAAAACGATACGATCAACTCTTGATCGCATACCCCATCGTTTAACCGATGCGTTCAACAGCAATCGCGTACTCCATCGTCTTCACGATGCGATCAACAGCGATCGCGTACCCCATCTTCTGCACGATGCGATCAACCCTAGATTGCCTCCTTCCTCAAAGAACCGCAATGCTTGGATCTGCTTCTTCGAACGACTCAAAACTTCAAACCAACTTTAAATACAGACTCGATAACGATTATTAATGACCAAAAACGTAGGGGCCTTTAAAACAATCGCAAATGTAAAAGGATTTAAATCAAACCGAGGCTACCATCCATGAAAATATCCATTAATCCCGCACATCCATGACAAATTTAACCATTAAACAGTGTAGAAATGCACCCACCATGAATGTAAATGTCATTTCGTTGCAACATATGAAATTAGAGTATCAGAACTTGGCTTTGATACCAATTGAAGAATCTTACCGAAGAGTTCCATGAGAGCGTTCAGATCGCTCCAATCTCACCGTGACCGAAATACATATTATACATTCAAACGCATAGTTATGCAAACTAACAATCAATTAAAGGCATGCTTTGAACAAGAAATAAACGAGGGAGAGAGTTGCCATACTAGTTGAAGACAATCTTCAAACCTCGGAACACAATGCAGTGGAAACCTCTACCCGATCAACCAACGGCCGAATAGATGCGTCAACTGCAGCAATACGAACAACAACGAATTCACGAACGCAACGAGGACGACAACACTAGAAAAGAGCCCTAGGTATTATTGGAGTGAGAACCCAAAGCGTGATCTTTGGTGAATTTGGTAGAAGAAGGAGGAGGACCAGATCGTGTAGGCAATAAGCAAGTGGGAGAGAAAAAGGCACTATCGTATAACACGATGCTTATCATTTAGGAGAAACTACACGATCATGTAGGTTTTACTAAACGATCGTTTATGAAATTGTATACGATCGTTTAAGAAACTCGACACACTATACGATCGTTATGGAAAGCTTTCTGATCGTGTAGGAACTAGTGTGCGATCGTTTAGGCACGAGGTGGACGATCGTCTAGACGAAGAGCAACTATCGTATAGGCTCTCGAAATACTTAAGCGATCGACTAGATTTTACCAGAGCGCTCTCTCTATTTCTTTTGGACGAGTGATTCAAAATGAAAACCATTTTCATTTAAATTCATTGGTTACAATAACCGGCGCTACCCCACTAACGCACGTCCGAATGTGAAAAATTAGTTTAATTATCATATAATTAACCAATTAACTAATAATAAATATAATCATATTATATCTTTACCCTATAGTTTGATATCACATATCTACTATAGTATTTTCTCCTCTACTTTATATAAATCATATTTATATCTAATTTTCTCCAAAATAATGTATCTCATATATTTAGTCAATTATATCATATATAATTAACTAGTCCAATTATATCATATATAATCAAACTTCTTCTTTTCAATTTGAACATTTCAAATTAACCCAAACACTGGTTCTCGACTTTATCTAAGTTACCCAGGGGACCTAATGAACCTGTGGCTCGAAGCTTCAACGGTCTGTGAATAACTGATTAAACTCTTTAGCCACGAGATCCACCATCCGTTAACTGTCAGACATTCCACTAAAGATCAACAACTGAACTCTTTTTACTACAGATATATTTCTGTGTCCATCGGATAAAACCAATCATGAGTACAATGACCCTTCACTAATGCTCGTAAGTACAGCTGGGCCAAATTACTGTTTTGCTCATGTAGTTACATCTCACTCCTTAAGTACCGCTGATTCTTCTAATAAATAATATAACATAGTCAGACTATGTGTGAACACCTCTCGGGCCAAGAGAAGGTGTGTGGCGTCACATCGTTCAAGCTCTGGAATCAGCCCTTAAAGGAGCTATCTATCTACTTACCCGTGTTTCAGGGAAGAAGTAAATTTCATCTTGTGTAGCTGATTTCCCAGCTCCCAAATCAGACGAATCCCCAAAATGGTAGGTTTGAATCGGCGACTTGGCCACTCGTACCTATACAAATCAAAGGACCACCCTCAATGGCAGAAGTTCCCAACTCACTCAGGATTAAGGTCATGTTACCTATGGTCATCCTAGTGAAGTGAAGTGTCTGTCATTAAATGTGTTATATAACGAGACGTTAACACTTCGTGGTCAGGTTTTATACAAACTCTTTGTATAGGACGCCCTCGCTCGCATGTCCCCAACACGAATGATTAGGATCAGACTATTTGTGACAAGTCACAACACCTGTGACCATTCCACAAAGCGGGCCGCATCCGTAGCGCTGTCTCTTATACACATCTAGATGTGTATAAGAGACAGCTTCTCACTATTCCACAAAGCGGGCCGCATCTATAGCGTTACCAAGATAAGGTTTCCCTCCTATATCCATATACTACAGACCATTTTGGTTATCACACAAGACATGATCCACTTGTATGTCACCACATACATGCTTGAGTCATATACAGATAACCAGGGATTTTATGTTTATTGGTTTGTGGTAAAGCAAATAAAACAAGTAACTGAGCAAAAATATAAGATGTGAAGTAAATATCATATATTATACAACACAAGCATCGTACAAATTGTTTACAAACTATAAGACACGAGACTTTAGAGCATCAACCTCAACAATCTCCCACTTGTCCTAAAACGAAGTGAGGTGTACAATAAACTAGTACAAAACAATAAACTAGGGCATAAAAGCCTAGTACAAGAAAATCTCCCACTTACCCTAGTTCAGCTGCGAGCAATCCTATAGACCTATGCTCCGTAAGTGACCTTCAAACATGGTAACCGTGAGAGCCTTCGTAAACGAGTCAGCAACATTGTGCTCCGAAGCGATCTTTGTGACGATCACGTCCCCTCGATGCACTATCTCATGGATCAGATGATACTTCCACTCTATGTGTTTGCCGCGCATGTGACTCCTCGGCTCCTTGGAGTTCGCCATTGCCCTACTATTATCACAATAGAGGTTAACAGGCCTAGACATATCTGGAACAACTTCCAGTTCTGTCAGGAAGTTTCTGAGCCAGATGATCTTCTTAGCAGCTTCGCAAGCCGCTATGTACTCTGGCTTCATAGTGGAGTTGGCGATGCACCCCTGCTTAGTGTTTCGCCACACTACAGCTTCTTCGTTAAGAGTAAAGACTGACCCTGACGTGGACTAGCGAGAGTCCTTATCAGTCTGAAAGTCAAAATTCGTGTATCAAGTAAGGATCAAATCCCTGGTACCATACATGAGCATGTAGTCCCTCATTCTCCGAAGATACTTGAGGATGTTCTTCATTGCGGTCCAATGACCTTGGCCTGGGTTAGATTGATAGCTATTGACTATGCCCACAGCGTAGTAGATATCTGGACAAGTATAGAGCATCGCGTACATCAAACTGCTAACGGAAGACACATATGGGACCCGTCTTATCTTCTCAACCTCTTGAGGCATCTTAGGACACATGTCCTTAGACAAAATGCCTCCATGCCTGAACGGTAGTAGGCCCCTCTTGGAGTTCTGCATCGAGTACTTGAGCAACATTTTGTCAATGTACGATGCTTGAGATAATGCTAGCACTTTGTTCTTACGATCCCGAAAGATTTGTATACCTAGAACAAACTGAGCCTCTCCCCAAATCTTTCATTTGGAATTGGGTCGCTAGCCAGTTCTTAACTGTAGTCAGTAGACCTACATCATTCCTAATGAGTAGGATATCAGCTAAGTACAACACTAAGAAGACTTTTGAAGCATTCATGATCTTTTTGTAGACACAAGGTTTATCAACGTTTTGGTCAAAGCCCTACGACTTGATCGTAGTATCAAACCATATGTTCTAAGATCGAGACGCCTGTTTTAGTCTATAAATGGAGCGATTCAATTTGTAAACCTTTTGCTTTTAACCTTAGGCTATGAATCCCTCGGGTTGCACCATGTAAATGGTCTCCTCAAGATTTCCATTCAGAAAGGCCGTCTTGACGTCTATTTGCTAGATCTCATAATTATAATAAGTTGTAATGGATTGGAGGATGCAGATCGACTTTAACATGGCAACAGGCGAGAAGGTCTCCTCATAGTCGACTCCTTCTACCTAGGTATAACCCTTTGCCATAAGTCGAGCCTTGAAGGTCTGTACCTTCCCATCAACACCCTGTTTGCGCGTGTAGATCCATTTNGAGCCTTGAAGGTCTGTACCTTCCCATCAACACCCTGTTTGCGCGTGTAGATCCATTTACAACCTATAGGTCTTAACCTATCAAGCTGATCTACAAGATCCCATACTAAGTTGAAGTACATCGACTCCATCTCGAGATCCATGACCTTGACCCATTCATCCCGGTTAACATCCTCCATTGCCTTTTTATAAGACAACGGATCCTCAATGTCTTCGTCTGCTACCATAGTAAGGATTTCCATGAAACCTAGACAGCGAACGGGTGGGTTTGAAACCCTCTCACTACGTTGAGGTACCCTCAACTCTTGAGGTGGAACCAACCTACTGGATGAACTCCCATCAACAACTCTTGCTAATGTAGTAGGCTCTTCAACAACTCTTGTTGAAGTATCAGTAGTTTCATTGGAAAGCTCACGCAACACGACTTTGCTTCGTGGACTGTGCTTCTTATATGATCCTTCTCCAGGAAAGTAGCGTTTGTTGAAACAAACACCCAATTTTCCATCGGATCATAAAAATAAACCATTCGTGTACTTTTGGGGTAGCCTACAAAGAGGCATAACCTCGACTGTCGTTCCAACTTCTTGAGATTAACCTCAAGCACATGTGCAGGGCAATCTCAAATGCGGAAGTGACGTAAACTAGCTTTATGCCCATTCCACAACTCTAGAGGTGTTCTGACAACATCTTGGAAGGAACACAGTCGAGTATGTGTACCGCAGTCTCCACTGCGAAATCCCAAAATGGGTCTGGTAAGGAAGCGTAACTCATCATCGAGTGAACCATGTCTAACAAGGTCCTATTTCTCCTCTCTGCTACACCATTTTGCTGAGGTGCACCCGACACTGACAGTTAAGAAACGATTCCATGTTCTATCAAATAGTCCTAGAAGGCTGAGTCCAAAAACTCTCCACCTCGATTAATCTGTCTATCTAATGCGTTTTCAACATCAGCCTCGAACTCTTTGAACTTTTCAAAGGATTCAGACTTCCGTTGTATAAGATAAACATACCCGTACTTTGAGTAATCATCAGTAAAACTGATAAAATATTCATAGCCACCTCGGGCTCACACATTCATAGGACCACAAAGGTCAAAATATACTAACTCAAGAGGCTCCTTGGCTCTATAATCTTTTACAGTAAAAGGTCGTTTAGTCATCTTACCCTAAAGGCAAGATTCACACATTGGTAAAGAATTTTCTTCTAACTCACTTGGAAGTCCATTTTTCACCAATCTCTTAATCCTATTGAGATTGAAGTGCCTTAAACGAAGATGCCAAAGTTGGACATTTTCTTTTGGAGAAATTCGTCGACGTTTTGATTGAGTTACGACAGTTTTGAACAATTCAGTATTATAGAAGGAATTAATGGCTAATGGCCTTAACACATATAAATTTGATACCAGATTTGTTGTTCAAATAAAAACACCATCTTTATGAATAAACGCTTTATCCACATTGAAAGAGATAGTATACTTACATTGCAATAAACACTTTACAGAAATTAGGTTTCTTTTTAGTTCGGGAACAATATATACATCATTTAAAATAAGAAACCTATTATGTAAAGTTAACCGGAGTCCTCCCACTGCCACAACTGAGATGACGTGCCTGGTGTCTACTCGCATTGTCATCTCACCAGCCTCCAGCTGTCGCCAAGATCTAATCCCCTGAAAAGAAGAACAAACATGGTTAGTGGCACCCGAATCAATTATCCAGGCAGTATATCATTCTCCACTAAACAATTTTCAAGAACAAGTAAATCACATTTAGCTTTATCAGCCTTGGGCCTTAGCCTTGATTTCTTTCTTCTTTTTCAGGTACTGAGGACAATTCCTCTTCCAGTGTCCATCTTGGTTGCAGTGGAAACAGTTTCTCTTAGCAACCTGTGGACGCCTCCTTGGGGCGACAGGCGGTGGATTAACAGGTACCTTCTCTTTTCCCTTACCACCATTCTTCTTCTTCTCTTTTGTAGAGTTAGAAGTAGAAGGTACAGACTTCGTTCCTGAGGTCGAGCCTCTATGGAATGTCTTGGAGGATAAAGCAACATTTGCCTCACCCTTCTGCCTCTCCTTATTTTTTAGTAAAGATTGGTATGTGTACAACTTATGAGGAGAGTTGTAAGGTTATATTTCACATTGTTGAGAATCACTTTGTTAACAAAGTGCAGGAAGCTCTCCAGCAAAGAATGCAAGATTATGCTAACCTGGCTGCCTTAATCGATGGTAGACCCATTCAACTCCGCCAAGGGGACCATCATGTTAAGCACATGTTCATGAACAGAGGTTCCTTCTTCCATTTTGGAGTTGAATATGTATTTAAGAGCCTCATGCATAAGCTGTTCAGACGGTTGTCCAAACATCTGCCCGCAGGACTCCATGATCTCACGCGTGAGACCGTAGACTCATGTTTCTTGGAAAAGTCTTCAGAAAGACTACCAAGGTGTAGGCTGGGGCTTCTCATTCGCCCATGTCCATCGCTCGTATGTCTTCTGAACATTTTGAGCCGAATTCGAAGCTGGAATAGGAGGACAGACCTCTGTGAGAGCGAACATGAGATCCTTGATGATTAAGATCATCGTGATCATATGTTTCCATGTTGCGAAATTATCGCCAGTAAGTTTTTCGCGCTTAGTAATGCACGTGGCTATTGCCATTTTGAAAAAGTTGCTGAAAATACGAACAAAATTTATTAGATTTTGCTAAACCACTTTTAAACCAATCAGTTTTGCAAAACAATATTCAAGTACCCTAAGTTATAGACTTCTATTTTGCAATGATGCCCAAGTGAGGCATGACAAACATCACTAGTGTGGTGATCAGTTGCCCCTTCACTGAATGAGACATTCTCAATCATTAGGAAGAACCAACTCTTGGAACTGAACCTAACATCCACCATTTTCATTCCAGAATCGTTAACCTTTAACATTTCCTCGTAAGTGTAACCCCTCGCTTTTGGTGCCAGAGTCTCGTCCTAATGAGGCCACCATAGGAAAAGCAGATTAGGACAAGAGACTAAGTTACCTTCTATCCTTTCTGACAGGAGATCAAATAAAGAAATGCACAAAACTGTCATCCTTTAGGGGGACACTCCCAGGGTCCCTCGAAGCGATGCACAGTAACTTTATTCAACCTAACGAAGGAGTCCGAGGGATATGCTATCGCACTTCCCGCTCCCACTTACTATGAACACTCCCTTCATCCACCTTGATATTGACCTACCCAAATACCATCCGTTAGTGGGACACGCCAAAGGTGCCACGAGGCCGAGGGTAGATCTCACGGTGTGGACTATTTAGGAGAAACGTGAAAGGTTTAAGTGAAGCATCTTATGTCCCAAGTACCTCAAACTCAATGTTCTACCTAGGGTTCATTAACCTAGACAATCTGGCAACTGATTTTAGTCTAAGTTGTCTTTTTAAACTCTGCTCATAAACAACGTTTGTCTATGAAATATGAATAAGTTCAAGTAGTCACATATAAACACTTAATGGATTGTCCTTAACTTGCATGCATGCATCAAATCTATCTAATTCACCTTGTCAGGTAAGTTCCCAGGTAGGGGTCACGTTTCCGTCAACTTAAATACCCCAGTCTAGACAGAACCCTCCTTAGGCAAAAGGTCCCTTATAGATAGATTTGCTACACTTTGACTTTTTATTAGCCAATTTAATCCATTAAACTGATTAAAAGCTAAAGACTTAGGGTTGCTAATCGTATTAGAACTGTGATCTTTGGTCTATGTGATCCAAGTTTTAAACATTTTAAAATCATGAATTAAATCTAAGTGAGCATGCATGTCTTTTTTATTTCTTTTTGGTTCTAATTTCTTTTTAACTTTTAAAAAGAAACAATTAAAACCATTGCACACAATGAGGTGTTAATAACATTTATAAAGTAACCTATGTGTCATGCTTCATGCAATTTTCGGTCATTACTATATATAACTTTAATATAACGTGTAACAACCAAGTAAACATGCTATCATTTACCCTTATACTATAACAATTATAATATAAAGATGATGCATGTCAATGCGTTTTATGCATGCATAAATGTAATTCTTATATTATATGATGCATGAGTATTCTCTTATATAATTAAATCATGCTTCTCTAAATAATAACAATTAGAATAAAGAGATGATGCATGACCATTATATAACCTAAGGTGGGATTTACTATATGTGCATACCATATGACATATAAAAAACATACATCGCATGTGATGGAACTCGAGACATATGCAGCGGAAAAAAGGACGTAATTACACTCTAATTGCTTTTAATTTAAAGGCAGAAACATGCAATTTGAAGAAAAAAACAGTAATTAACTTACTTTTGAAGCTCCCGAAAACCGCTTTTCCTTGCTGAATCTCGACTTGAACTCTTTCGGACCACCACTAGAGTTGATCTACTATCCTCTGGACTAAGAACCAAGATGTGGGACCCGGTGGATGAAGAAAACCGAGAGAGAGAAAGAGATGGAAAAAAGAAATGGAATTTTGGATTAGGTTTGTGTTTTAAAATTTTCTCCAAAAAATGTGATTTTTCTAGCCCAAATTTACAAAACAATTTTGGCAAAATGGAAAAAAAATTTTCATTCAAAATGAAAGCCCATTTTATAGAAAAAACCATGTAACAATTGCATGAACCAAATCCACAAAAACCCAACACCTATAATCCACTATCTTAGTGGGTTTAATGTCTCTACTATAAACCAACACCTAGCCCACTATTTTGTTAGTGGAATTATCCAACAAAGTTTTGATTTTCCCACTAACTTTAGTCAAAGGGCAAATTAGTCATTTAGTCAAAGTCAAACTTTGACCAAAAAGTCAACATTTTGACTTTTTCTGATTTTTTTTCGCGTTGACTAATTTTGACCTCCCGAGCATGAATCCGCATTTATTTTCTCGAAATTCAAATCACATTTGAATATAAGGTCGGTCAAAGTTTGAATTTTTAAAGTCAAAAGTCAACTCTTTGATTTTTTACATCTTTGACCATTTCCATTATTTCTGAGCTTCCGAATATGAACGTATTCATATTCTTGGTATTTAAATCACATTTAAATATTAAAGCTGTATCTCTAAACTGAAAAATCTAACCACTATATCACATATACTTGTCGGTTTCTCTCTCTTCACCTAATTCGAACAATTCGAATCATTCTATCATACTATTCTAATTTTATTCCTTATAAGCTAGTAGGGGAACCTAATGGACCTATAGATCATGGGCTCCAACGATCCGAGATTAGCTGGCTAAACTCTTTAGATGGAGCTAAGCAACATTCGTTAACTAACGTGTCATTCCACTATTGTCCCGTAGTTGCACTCCCCTCACTATAGATATATTTATGTCCATTTGATATAACCATGATTAGTAAGCTAATCCTTCACAGGTTTTTCTTAATCTCGGCTGGGTCATAAAAATCGTTTTACCCCCAAGACTACATCTTGTTCCTTAAGTTTCACTGATCCTCTAATGAATAATTGGTTTAAGGTTCAACCTATAAACCAAATCCCTCTCGGGCCATGGAGAGGGTGGGGTCCCTTGTTCAAGACCTGGATTCAGTACTAAAGGGAACAATCTATCTACTATCCCTATAACAGGTAGGAGTGAATTGCATCTTGCACCCTATTCAGCTATCCACCCGATCTTAGTGAATTCCATCTTGCACCCTATTCAGCTATCCACCCGATCTTACCTCTGTATGGGAGGCTTATTGGGCCAGTGATATTGAGCTGCCCGCACCTATGCAGATCTAAGGATAATTTCGAGTGAGCAGGAGTTCATAGTTAGCTCAGGATTAAGATTTAAGTTACCTAGGTCATCAATTAACGAAATAGTCAATTTTATACATAAAACGACATTTAGAATATAAAAAGTGACTATTTCATGGTTCAGTCTTATGTAAACTCTTTACATAGGATGCCCACACTCACATATCTCTATTTGAACGATTCAGGATCACATCGTTTGTACTAACTACAAAGTGGGCCGCATCCATAGTGTCCCCAGAATAAGGCGCCCAACCTTATTCATATACTATAGACCATTTTGGCTATATATTTGAACTTGATCCACATTTATGTCACTACATAAAGTTCAAACTACATTAAATAGCCCCATGACCTTAGTTTATTAGATTCAAGATTACAATTTCAATAACAAATTTATCGAAAAACAAAACAGAATATGTTTATTAATTTACAAACTACGAGTTTTAGGACATAAAATCCAACAGCATGTAATAAATAAAGGATTAATGGATCGGGATGAGCCTTTACAAAAATCGGAATGAAAAAATCCTATCTATTACATTTTTCATCGAGCAAACCAGTTCACAGGTGAACCGGGTCTTAAACTGCCAGAAGACTCTATCGTGTAGTAAACGCAGCAAGTAGACGATCGTTCAACGTGCACTAAACAATAAAAGCATAATTAAACGGTCGCATAAACGACGCCGAGGTTGCGAAGCTTGATCGTCTATGCGATTGCTTAGCGCGACGACAAGTAAACGATTTACCTTCTGTTACTAAGCGATTGTTTAGTCAGTTACTAAGCGATGAAACTTGTTGACCTAAACGATTGTCCAGTATGCGTGCACGTTAAACGATATGTGAGTATCTCATCGTCTACATGACTTGATACTCTATGATCGCATACCCGATCGTGAAAACGATATGATCAACTCTTGATCGCATACCCATCGTTTAACTGATGCGTTCAACAGCGATCGCGTACTCCATCATCTTTACGATGCGATCAACAACGATCGCATACCACATCTTCTGCACGATACGATCGACCTTAGATCACCTCCTTCCTCGAAGAACAGCAACGCTTGCACAGATCTACTTCTTTGAACGACTCAAAACTTCAAACAAACTTTGAATACAGACTTGATAATTTGGTAAAGGAAAGAGGAAGACCAAATCATGTAGGCGATAAGCAAGTGGGAGGGAAAAAGGTGCTATCGTATAGCACGATGCTTATCGTTTAAGAGAAACTACACGATCGTATAGGTTTTACTGAACAATCATTTAGGAAATGGTTTACGATCGTTTAACAAACTCGACACACTATACGATCGTTTAGGGAAGCTTTCCAATCGTGTAGGAACTAGTGTGCGATCATTTAGGCGCGAGGTGGACAATCGTCTAGACGCAGAGCAACTATCGTATAGGCTCTCGAAATACTTAAGCGATCGACTAGATTTCACCAGCGCTCTCTTTCTATTTCTTTTGGACTGGAGATTCAAAATGAAAACCATTTTCACTTTAATTCATCGATTATAATAACCAAACTGCCCCACTAACGCACGTCCGAACGTGAAAAATTGGTTTAATTATCATATAATTAACCAATTAACTAATAATAAATATAATCATATTATATCTTTACCCTATACTTTGATATCACATATCTACTATAGTATTTTCTCCTCTACTTTATATAAATCATATTTATATCTAATTTCCTCCAAAATAATGTATCTCATATATTTAACCAATTATATCATATATAATTAACCAGTCCAATTATAACATATATAATCAAACTTCCTCTTTTCAATTTGAACATTTCAAATTAACCCAAACACTGGTTCTCGACTTTATCTAAGTTACCCAGGGGACCTAATGAACCTGTGGCTCGAAGCTTCAACGTCTGTGAATAACTGATTAAACTCTTTAGCCACGAGATCCACCATCCGTTAACTGTCAGACATTCCACTAAAGATCAACAACTGAACTCTTTTTACTACAGATATATTTCTGTGTCCATCGGATATAACCAATCATGACGATGACCCTTCATTGATGTTCGTAAGTACTGCTGGGCCAAATTACCGTTTTTCCCCTGTAGTTACATCTCACTCCTTAAGTACCACTGATTCCTCTAATGAACAATACAACATAGTCCAACTATGTGTGAACACCTCTCGGTCCAAGAGAAGGTGTGTGGCGCTACATCGTTCAAGTACTGGAATCAGCCCTTTAGGGAGCTATCTATCTACTTACCCTTGTTTCGGGGAAGGAGTGAATTCCATCTTATGTAGCTGAGTTTCCAGCTCCCAAATTAGACGAATCCCCAAAATGGTTGGTTTGAATCGGCGACTTGGCCACTCGCACCCATACAAATCAAAGGACCGCCCTCAATGGCAGGAGTTTCCAACTCACTCAGGATTGAGGTCATATTACCTATGGTCATCCTAGTGAAGTGAAGTCTCTGTCATTAAAGGTGTTATATAAAGAGACGTTAACAGTTCGTGGTCAGGATAAGGTTTCCCTCCTATATCCATATACTACAGACCATTTTGGTTATCACTCAAGACATGATCCACTTGTATGTCACCATATGCATGCTTGAGTCACATATAGATAACCAGGGATTTTATGTTTATTGGTTTGTGGTAAAGCAACTGAAACAAGCAATTGAGCAAAAATACAAGATATGAAGTAAATATCACATATTATACAACACAAGCGTTTGTACAAACTGTTTACAAACTACAGGACATGAGACTTTAGGGCATCAAGCCCAACAGATCCTACGTGGGAAATCCTATTATCCAGTTAAGATCCAATGTAGAACAATAACAGTATGTTGCCTGCTGCACAACCTGATAACGAAGGAGATGGGCCAAACTACAATGTTTGGAATAACGGATGATGAAGATTTTACATCTAACGAGCTCGGCGATGAAAGTATAGAATTTATTAAAACATCCGACGAATGGACCAGTTTTAGGGATGAGTTAGCGACGTGAATGTTCGATGAATGGAAACAAGCATCATGAGCACAAAGTTCTTATTCAATTAGTTTTACTATGAATAACTTCCTCTTACTTTTAGACTATGTATTCTTTCGGTTCAAACAATCTACTGTATTGAATTATTTTAATTTATGTTGTGTTAATTGGTTCATGTGAATGATGAAACATGTTTTACGTTATCCGTACTCAAACTTTGTTTATCTAACATTGCCTAATTTATTTTATTAAATTATACGTATGTTTAACTAAATGGCAGGACGTGAGAAAATGACAAAACATATTTGGACAAAGGTTGAAGATGCACGATGAGTGGAGTCACTATTGCAGTTGGTAGAAACAGGTTGGCAAGCTGATAATTGAACATTCAAGCCTTGCTATCTACAGCAGCTACAACTTCTACTTACGAAAAAAATTTCTAGCTGTTCCATCGGGCTATCGACAATAGAGTGCAAGGTTAGATTTTTAAAGCGACAATATTGTGCAATCGCTGAGATGCTAAGTAATGCAGGCAGTGGATTTGGTTGGAACGACAAGTTCAGATGTGTGAAAGTAGAGAAAGACGTTTTCAATGTATAGGTTCGGGTAAGAGAACACATTATAGTATTATTATCTTACAATGGTGGACTCTTTCTAATATAATATGATGTTCTAACATAATATACGTTCCTGTTTGTAGTCCCATCCCAATGCGAAAGGTTTGAGACACAAACGATTCCTTCACTATGATGAGCTTTAAATCGTATTTGGGAAAGATAGAGCCACTGGTGAAGGCAGTGAAACCCTTTACGATCAAGTATCTGCAACAGATGAACATTTAGAGGATATTCGATTGGGATCACAAGTTAATGAGCAACAAGAATGTATATCTAGCATGAACATACCAAACGTTGATGGGATGGATGAGGTTTTCCAAGATACACCCATCAATAGGCATACTGGATCAAGTAATGATACGAGAGGAATGAAACGTGAGAGAACTCTCTTCCAATCTGAAATGCTTGACATTGTACGCACAACAATGGACGTGCAGAAAAGTAAAATAGAGAAACTTGTACAATGGCAGAAAGAGAAATATGAATTGGAGCTCAGAAGGCATCAGGAGGTCATCGAAGAAATCTACTATGTTGAGGGTTTAGTGAAGGACAATCAGTTGACCCTCATAAATCTGTTGGTGAATGATATTCAGTGAACAGACAATTTTCTAGCCATTCCACCACCATTAAGGAAAAGGTATTGCATGCATTTGTTGGGCAAGATTAACTAATTTTTTTTTTCCGGTGTTTGCAAGTTGGTTTGTTGTTATTTTTTGTAACTTCCCTAGTCTCTTATTCCATAGGTTTTTAATATTTGTTTATTTTTTTGTGACATATACGAATGACCCGTGGTATGAGGCCCTTGGATATGGATGAAAATATTTCTAACCAAGTTGTAAAATGGTCATGTATAGAACCATCAAACTATGTAAAATCTTTTGAGGGGAATGAATTTAATGAATTTCATATCTGGTCTAATTTTTTTACTTTATCAGTGGAATGAATTTAATTAATTTCATATCTGGTTTAAACTAACACTATTTTGTAAAACCATTTGGCTTTCTTTGATGAGAAGTTTGGAATGAATAATATAAAATTGAACTGTATACCATATCTTGAGATTGGAAAGAATTAAAAAAAATGCAATTAGTGTCTTATTCAAATAAGATGAATACAATAATTGGATTATAAGATTAAAAAAAAAGTGTTCATACAGACAAATTATTATAGAGTACAAAAACTGAACCAGATAGTACTGATATAACAACTATGCACACCTAAACACAGACATATCAACTCAGATATGACAACTCTGCACACCCAAACACAGACATCTCAACTTAGACATAACAACTCTACATACTTAAATACAGACATCAGAACTCCCCAGACATCAGAACTCTCTATACATCAGAACTCTCCACATCCTCTATCATCTCAGTGCCCCAAATAGCTCCTAAAAGAAAAAATGCAAATTATCCTCCCAACTTTTTCTTCTTCTTCTTTTTTATTTTTATTTTTTTAATAATTTAAATATCAAATTGTGTGACTTGAAGGATGGGTAAAATTGAAATTATATTATAGTTTTTAAAATATTTATGGAAATGTGGTTGTTCGCACGAGGTATCCAGAGAAACTTGTTTTGTGGAGTTGAACTTAAGTTGGTGTTGATATTGATGTTAATTTGATGCGATGTGGTTCGATCTCTAGCGCTTGATCCTCTGATTCTCTCTCGGTTGAATGCATATGCTTGATGTATAGAAGGGGGCGTGTGGGTGTTCTTGAGCTTCGAGTCTTGGAAGAATGCTTGTATCTTTAAAGGACTTCAGTCTTCAAGCGTGTTCAGAATGCTTGTATCTTTTTCAGCCTTCAGAATACTTGTGTCTTCAAAGGACTTCAGTCTTCAAGCGTGATCAACTTTAGGAGTCAATGAGTCTTTTAATTGTGGAGAATTCCCTCTAAGCTTTTTGGAGTGTAGAATTACTGTCCTCTATAAATGAGAAGAGCTTCTCTATTTATAGAGTTCACAGGTGGGCTTGGGCTTGGCCCTTGGGTTTGAGGAGATTGAATCTTCAGCTTGTAGGTTGTGAAGATACGGCCAGTTTGTTGAAATCTTCTAATCTTCAAAGCTTCAAATAGTTTAGATCTTCAGTTCTTCAGAATTTGAGAACTTTAGTCTTCGAAGCTTGAGAAGCTTCAATCTTCAACACTTGAGAGCCCGAGTCTTGGATCTTGGGAGCTTAAATCTTCAGAGCTTTAATATGTCTTCTGATCTTCAGAGCTTTAATATCTTCTGATCTTTAGAGCTTTGATATATCTTCTGATTTTCAGAGCTTTAGTAACTTTTGATCTTCAAAGCTTTAGAGGAGTTATGTTCTTCAGACCCGTGGAGCTTCAGACTTCAAATCTTCAGAGAGTTTTTGCCTTCAATTCTTTCAACCCCTTCCCAAATGAAGATATAATGCCTCTATTTATAGAGGTTTCTCATGGGCGTTACATGGGCTTGGTCGGTCCATGGGCTCGACTAATTGGATTTGGGCCTTATTTGACATTTTGGTCAAATTAAGTCTATTTTTGGGCTAAATTGGACTTTTAGCCCAAATAATAATATCAAATCGAACCGAAGTAATTTTATTCAATCCAACGATTACAAAGGAAGCATGTGGCATCATCAGAATTTGTCTTCAACTCCAAACACATGTCAACTCCTAATTGGTCCCAAATTTGATGATTTGGAATTTCGTCATGAATGACATGGCAATTTGTGATTGGTCCCAAATTTCTACTTCAACAAATGTCCCATTTTCGAGATTTATGCACATATATGGCTGGATGAATCTCGAAAAATATAAAGTTGTAATAGAAATTCAAATATATCTGCTCTTGAATTTTATCTCAATTGATGTGTTAGTCAAACTATGAATTTAGTATATAAGTTTAACTCAAATTTGAGATAAAATTTGGAATATAGTCAAATTTTAGTTTGAGATTTTACCCCAATTTGATTTAGAAATGGGATAAAAGCTAAACTTGATTTGAATTTGTGATAAAATTTGGAATATGACCAAATTTTGACTTACATTTTATTCACAATTTAATCTCAAAGTTGAACAATTTGAGTTTGGATAAAATTTGGAATATAGCTCAATTTTATTTGGAAATGAGTATAAAAGCTAAAATTGATTTAAATTTGAGATAAAATTTGGAATATAGTCAAATTTTAATTCGGAAGGTTTTAGATTACTCTAAATTTGGATGAAGTTGAGATAAAAATTTGGAAGATGCCCAAATTCAAATTTTACATCAATTTGAGGTTTTATCTTTAATTTAATTTGGCTTTGATGATAGAAGGCTAAATTTGGATAGAATTTCGAATCTTAACTTGAATTTGGAATATAATTTTAATTTTGTTCTAATTTTGACTTTGCATAAAATTTGGAGTATGCCAAATTTTGACTTGAAAAAGATTTGAATTTCAAATATAACTTGTATTCAATCCAAAAATTTGGTTTGGATTTGGATTAAAATCCTATCTCTATATAGAATTGGAATATACTTCAAAATTCTCATCTTTAAATTTATCTAGCCAATTGGCCTTAAATTTAAATAATTCTATACTTGGCTTTTACTTTTACCTGTAATGATCCCACTTTTTTTTTTTTTTTTTTTTAGTTTCAAATTTGTCTAAAACCCAAACTTTGTGAAACTTGGCCTCGACTTAACTTCTTCAAGATTTTATGGAAGAATAAACCCCAATATTAGTTAGGATTTTATTTATTTTTTCATAATTTCTCTAGACGACACTTCTCCTCCTATAAATTAGGATGGAATTAACCCATTAGAAATCAAGCTTGGGCTCTTTGAAGCTTTTAATTGCTTTGTTCTTCCTTTTTTTTTAATGGTTGAAAGGAGAAATCCACAATCGTTGGTGTTGAGCATTGTCATGAATGGCTTTTGTTGCTGCCATAACTTTGCCATTGGTTCTTTGGTTGTCGATTTTTTTTTTGAGTTTTACATTTTCTGTAACCTTTGAAACTGCCTCAGTTCACCAGTCGACTTTGCTACCTATCGTCACACACTGTCACCCGTCGACGAGTGCCCATCGACGTGATCGAGCTGGAAACGCTAGAATCATGTGTGAGAGAGGGAAAGAACAGAATGGGAGAGATAGAGAGAACAGAGGGTGAAGGACAGAGAAAGAAAATGGGAATGGGGGGTGGCAGCGGCAAGGCACAAGAGAGATTTAGGGTTTTTTTTTTTTTAATTTTTTTTACATTTTTCCTCCTTTTTCCCTTTCCCTTTTCCCTTTTCTCTTTCTTTTTTCTTTTCTTCCCTTTTCTTCCTCTTCTCTTTCCCTTTTTCTTCTCTTCCTTTTTTTTTTCTTTTTTTTTTATTGTTTTTTCTTTCTTTTTCTTTTTCTTTTTTTTTTTGTTTTCCTTTTTTTTCAAAGTTTTATTTGCTTTCTTTCTCTTTTCTATTTTTTTTCGATTGTTTTTCTTTGTTTTTTTTGTTTTCCTTTTTTTTTCAAAGATTTTTTTGCTTTTTTTTTTCTTGCTTTTTTTCAACACTTTTTTTTTTCACATGTTTTTTTTTTTCTATTTCTTCTTTTTTTTTCAGAAGTTTTTTTGTTTTCTTTTTTTTTTTTATTATTATTTTTTTACTAACTTGCCCTCCTACTATTTTTTTTGTAGGAGTTACAGCGCAACCAAAAGAGCACAATAAAACAAATTTTTTTAATCTCAACGACCCGTCTTTGGTGCACATAAGGACGACCTTGGCATGGTCTATCTATTGTATTCCTATTCGTGCTTCCTGATTGTCATGGGGGAACCCGCAAAAGCTTATGATCTTCTCATTCGATTGTAGCGCCGTTTGTGCATCCTAATCGTCATGGGAGGGCCCCGGTGCATCTCGATTGTCATGGGAGGGGCCCCGCAAAGGCTGATCCCAAAAAGGTCTACCTTGTACTACCGTTCGTACATCCTGATCGTCATGGGAGGGGCCCACACAAGGCTTACAACTCTCCCATTCGATCACCCTAGGGAGGATCCCGGAAAGGTCTTCCTTGTAACGCCGCTCGTGTATCCTCATCATCATGGGAGGGGCCCCGCAAAGGCTTACAACTCTCCTATTCGATCACTCTAGGGAGGATCCTGAAAAGGTCTATCAAAATTTGAAGGTGGGAAGAATATGTCATTAAGCTTTTGAGCAGATTCAGGTTGGCCTGAGTCGATCTCGCATATGAGGTGGAGTCGGAATGACCAGAGTTTTCCTCGCATATGAGGTGGAGTCGGATGGACCAGAGTTGTCCTCGTATATGAGGTAGAGTTAGGCAAACCAAACTTGATCTCACATCTGAGGTGGAACCACACCAACATTTTTGGAGAGGAAGCGAAGCTACACCAATATTTTGGAGAAGGGGTGAAGTTGTACCAACATTTTGGAAAGGAAACGAAACCGCACCATGACTTTGGAGATGGAGTGAAGCGCGTCATCAGTTTGGAGATGAAGTGAAACCACGCCATCATGGAGATGAAATGAAACCGCGCCATCAGTTTGGGGATGAAACGAAGCCACACCACGACTTTAGAGATGAAGTGAAGTCGCACCATCATTTTAGAGAGGAAACGAAACCGCATCACGACTTTGGAGATGAAATGAAGTCACGCCATCAGTTTGAAGATGAAGCGAAGCCACACCACAAATTTGGAGATGAAGTGAACCACGCTAGACTTTGGAGATAAAGCGAAATCGCGCCAACATTTTGGAGATGAAGTGAAGTCGCGCCATCAGTTTGGAGATGAAGTAAAGCCACGCCACGACTTTGAAGATGAAGTGAAGCCACGCCATCAGTTTTTAGATGAAGCGAACCACGCTAGACTTTAGAGATGAAGCGAAGCTACGCCACGACTTTGAAGATGAAGTGAAGCCGCATCATCAATTTGGAGGTGAAGCGAACCACGCCAAACTTTGCAGATGAAGCGAAGCTACGCCACAACTTTGAAGATGAAGTGAAGTCACGTCACAATTTTATAGACCGAGTCATTGAAGATGGAGCCAAGCCATGCACACCGACCATGAACTTGAAGGGATCCATGCACACCGACCTTTGAGCTTGAAGACGAAGCAGAGCCATGCACACTGACCTTGAACTTGAAGATGGAAGTGGGGCCATGCACGCCAATCTTGAACTTGAAGATGGAACAACTTCGATAGAGTCTCTGAACTTGGGGATGGAGAAGCATCAACGAGACCTTTACGTTTGAGTTTGACAAAGCATCGGAAAATCCTCCGCATTTGAGTTTGACGAAGCATCGGTGAATCCTCTGCACTTGAGCTTTAAAGAATCGGTGAATCCTCCGCATTTGAGCTTAAAGCATCGACGAATCCTCCACACTTGAGTTTGACGAAGCATCGATGAATCTTCACATTGGGCTCGACTTCGCGACTTTGAGTATGAAGATGGCATTGCAAAACCTCCAGACTTGAGCATGAAGATGAAGTATCAATGAAGCCTCTAAACCTGAAGATGGAGGAGCATCGATGAAGCCTCTGAACTTGAAGATAAAAGAGCATTGACGATGCCTCTGAACTTGATGATGGAGGAGTATCTAAGTTTGATTTTAAAGAGGAAGCGAAGCGCATTACAAGTGTGTACCTTTTATTTATTGTGCTGGCTCTTTACATGGGATGAACATCTTCAATCCATTGTGTTGCTCCCAATAGGGATGAACTTCTTCAATTTAGAGTGTCATTCTTTAATGGGGATGATCAACATCAATCTTGTAGTGTCATACTTAGGTGGTTGTGGTACATTTTCTAATGAACTAAACTTAAATTTCTTTAAGTTTCCTTTGTACCTTTAAAGAAAAGGATCAAATCATGATGTAGTTCAAGTTTTTTTTTTAACTGAACTGAACTTGAAGTTTCTTTCAAGCTGCCTACGTACCCTTCTTAATGATAGGGATCAAGTCATAATGTAGTTCAAAAAGAATGTTTTTTTTATGCGCGACTTAACTTAAATTACTCTAAGTTACCTATGTACCCTTTATAATGACGGGGATCAAGTCGTAACGTAGTTCGTAAAGAATGTTTTTTTTTAGGCCGTTCACATTTTAAGCTCATGCGGGCCAGGAGCATCATGCAGTTTAAGCTCTTGCGATGAAAAGCTTATTCATTTAAACTTTAGAAGTTCTTATTTCATCATGGTTTTGATCACCCTCTTCATTTGTAGCATTCGTCAATATGATGAGTTTTGGCTTCACTATCAAGGAACCTTCTGTACTTTTGTCAATAGAAAATTTCCTCTTCATGCGTGAAGGGATACGGTTGTGAATCTTATCATTGTTGTTTTCTTCATGGAATAACGTATTCTTCAAGATTTTCATCCTTCCTTTATGTTGATCGCTTGTTGTCTTGAGATGATCAAAAGCAGATGCTGAAGGTCGATCTTTCTTTGATGTGGATATACTTAGCCTTTTGAAGGCTGAAGTTCGAGTAAAAGTAGTTGTTGGACATTAGTTTTCTTCTCCTACCATGGCCATACTCAATCTTTGAAAGACTGAATATCGAGCACCTGAAGGCTTAATACGATCGAAGACAGAAGCTCTTTGCTTCATTTCTTCTGAGTCATTGACTTCTTCGACAGTTATATGATTGTTGTCGACTTCCACTATGCCGACAGTGTGACATGCAATAACTTCTGATACTTTCTCTAGATGATTATTGAGAAAGCTCATTGGGAGAAATTCTGTCGAACTTTTCGGCCGTCAGAATTGAGGAAAGTTCTCGTATTCATTCTTAGCAGGCTTAGGCTTCTATGTCATCTTTTTGCCTTTCTTTTTATGAGTCTTGTTCTTCTTCTATGGCTTCGATTGGAACGCGACTCTTTTTGGTTGGAGTTTGGCTGCCTTCTTTTTCGATAAGTTATAACTATCCATCTTTCGTTGTCATCTCCAAGGAGTTCATCTTTCTTTTTGGAATTTGCTGTTTGAATCTCTTGTTGGAACCAAACAACAACAGGCTCGAAGGCTCCAAACTGGATCAGGCTTTGTCTTTGAGCACGGGACACAGACAATGTTGGAACACTTGAAGTTGCCGCTACTGTAGCTTGATTTGTCTGAGCTATTTCATCCAAATCTAACTCAATCTTCTTTTCACGAGCCAACTTCAGAATTCGTTCCTTTAACATGAAACACCTTTCAACTTGGTAACTAATGACCCGAGGATACTTGCAGTAGTTAGAATCATCTACTTTTTCTGCTTGTTCTGGCCGCTTGCATTCCGGCAACTGAATAAGTTACTTCTCTAGCAATTGCTCTAACATATCTGCCACATCAGAGTCAGGGAATGGATAAACCTTATCTTATCTTTCTTTAAGAGTTGGACGACGCTTCTCGCCCTCATTGTGCCTTCTTTCAAATTTTGTTTGTTTTCCTTTAGAGGAAATTTTCTGCGGGGTCACATGAACGACCATAGATTTTTTTGTGGCACTATCCACGATCTTTTCAGTGCCCTTGGATTCATTCTTGTATTTTCTCCCTTCTGGGACTATAAAATCTTTAGTTCCCCTATTAGTGATGCTCAGCTCTATATCATGAACGCGTGTTGCCAACTCCTCAAATATACGAGGTTTTATCCCTTGTAGGATGTATAAAAGCTCCCAATGCATGCCTTGAGTGCACATCTCCATTGCAGATAATTTAGTGAGTCTATCTTTGCAATCCAGACCCAATGCTCTCCATCAGTTGATGTAATCGATGACTGTTTCTCCCTTCTACTGTTTGGTGTTCGTCAGCTCCATCATGCTAACAGTGTGCCTTGTATTGTAGAAGCGGTTTAGGAACTCTCTTTCTAGCTATTCCCAATTGTCAATCACTTATGGCTCCAAATCACTATACCAATCGAAAGCATTTCCTTTCAATGTACGAACGAACTGCTTGACTAGTGGTCTCCTTTGGCTTCTGCATTTTCGCAAGTTTCAATGAAGTGTGCAACATGTTGCTTTGGATTGTCGTTTCCATCAAACTGCTGGAACTTTGAAGGTTGATACCTAGCTGACATTCTCAGGTTGTCGATTCTCTTGGTGTACGGTTTGGAGTACAAAAAAAAAAGTTTGCAACGGTCCTCCATACTGAGCTCTTATGGAGTTTATGATCATATCCTGGAGTTGTTGAACTGGCAGGGAGGCAACAAAGGTGGATTATGGTGGCTGACTTCTTTCCTTTGTCATAGGCTTTTGTAGCTAGAGATTGACTCGACTCAACAATTTCTCGAGCCTGTATTTGATCTTTTAAAGCAACGATTTCATGATCTCGCTCTTCTACAGCTTTCATGAGGAGATTTATCTTTCTCTCCATCTCTGCCATGGCCGACTCAACCACTACGTCAGTCACCATTACAAACACTACATCAAAGTGCGATTCTTTATCTGATGGATCAATAGCAGAAGCATAGTTGTCGAACGAAGGATTTTCTTTGATGATGATACCACCTTTAGGAGATTCCATCAGTTGTTCTAAGATTTTCCCCGTGATGACAGAGTTTATGTAAGTGTCGCTCATGATGGTAGTTTTGGATGTAACTTTCTTTAGTGCCATATGTAGATTTGTTGATTTGGATTACGAAAGAGAGATGAGAGGTAGAGAGGGCCCACTGGGCGTGCCAATTTGTTCGCACGAGATTTCAAAAGAAATTTATTTCGTGGAACTTGAATTTTGTATTTGCATTAATCTTGTGGAAAGTGAGTACAATCTCTAATACATAGTATTTTGATGCTTTCAAAATAAATTATAATCTTTAAGTGGTTGATTTTCTTGAACGATCGACCTTTGGGCTTGTCGATCTTCTTGGGTGATCGGCCTTTGGGCTTGTTGATCTCCTTGGATGATCGACCTTTGGGCTTATTGATCTTCTTGGACGATCGGTCTTTGGGCTTGTTGATCTTCTTGGACGATCGGCCTTTGGGCCTTTTCATCTTCTTGGATGATCGGCCTTTGGGCTTGTTGATCTTTTTGGATGATCGATGTTTGGGCTTGTTGATCTTCTTGGATGATGGACTTTTAGGTTTGTTGATCTTCTTGGACGATCGACTTTTGGGCTTGTTGATCTTCTTGGACGATCGACCTTTGGGTTTGTTGATCTTCTTGGATGATCGACCTTTGGACTTGTTGATCTTCTTGGACAATCGGCCTTGGCTTGTTGATCTTCTTGGACGATCGGTCTTTGGGCTTGTTGATCTTCTTGGAAGATTAATGTTCACACAAGGCTTCCAGAGAAACTTGTTTCGTGGAGTTGAACTTAAGTTGGTGTTGATATTGATGTTAATTTGATGCGATGCGGTTCGATCTCTAGCGCTTGATCCTCTGATTCTTTCTCAGTTGAATGCATATACTTGATGTGTAGAAGCGGGGCGTGTGGGTGTTCTTGAGTTTCGAGTCTTGGAAGAATGCTTGTATCTTCAAAGGAATTCAGTCTTCAAGCGTGTTCAGAATGTTTGTATCTTTT